>NW_006776053.1:509912-514738 GCF_000442215.2 Lipotes vexillifer
CGGTACGCGGGCCTCCCACTGTTGTGGCCTCTCCCATTGCGGAGCACAGGCTCCGGATGCGCAGGCTCAGCGGCCATGGCTCATGGGCCCAGCCGCTCCACGGCATGTGGGATCCTCCCGGACCGAGGCACGAACCCGTGTCCCCTGCACTGGCAGGCAGACCCCCAACCACTGCGCCACCAGGGAAGCCCCTGTTTTATACGTTTATGACACTCAAATTGTTAGCTTTACCATCTTCTTCCACAAGAACACCCCATCTTTGCATTGCCCCGTTCATAGTAGAATGCAGTAAATGTTTATTGAACTGATATTTATTGAATGAATGAAAGGACTATAACTAACTACAGCATATATAACTATAACATACTATCAATTTTATACAGCAATAACAGACTACTCTAGTTAGACCTTTGCTTGCTGCCCAGATTGTTAAAAAAGAAAATTCCAAATTTTCCTTCCTTCCTTCATTCTTCTTACTTCCTTGAACGGGTCCAACCTTTGTAGTCTTAGCAGTGGTGCTCACTCTCATCTTTAAAGTCATTTGAGATCTTCCACTGAACCTGCATTTCTCATCCTTACCCCTGGAGTTGGAAATTGAGACCCACAATATAAAACAAGCACCACTCCTCAGAAGAGAGGAAGGATCCCAGAGATCACACATGTGGAACATCTAATCAACTTCTAAAATCACACATACCTAAACTTTCCTAACGAGACATTAGTATGAACTTCATCCTTTGGAAGTACTGAAAAATAAGCACTGCGTTCTCAATGCTGGCTCCAGGCCAAACCTGTCCTAACTCTGGCACTGAGAGTTCACCACCTGAAGTGAGGAGGAGGAAAGGGGAGGAGAAGGGAACAGGAAAAGAAGCGGAGGGACCATAAAATTGCAAAAATATCCATTGAGCACACTTGAGAAGAAAAGCCTGGTTGATTTAAAATGAAAGCTAGGATGCAGACAGGAGGTGGCAGCATGGACTTGAGGTCTGAGCAGCAAAATGCCTGGCCAGGCCTCTCTAGCCTTTTCTTCAAGGCTGTGCCACTGAAGCCAGAGCATAACCTCTCTGAGCACAGGTCTGTCCTCTAAAAAAGGGAGGAGCAACTCATTTTTCTTAGTCTAAAGGATGTTCTAAGAATAAAACGACACAAGATTGTTAGCAATTCCTATAAGAATCAAGCTGTAAAAATACAAATCAACTCCCAATGCTCTCACAGCAGATACAAAATTGTCAAAATCTGAACTTGCATTCCAATTTTGACTAATATTCTAAATTGATTTCTAATGACTCAAAAACATGAACTTGGCTTTATTGTATACCATTTCAATCTGGCTCAAAAGCCATTAACAAATCTATCTACAAGAAAATTCTTAGCAAAGAGAAATCCAAAAGCAACTCTTAGTCATTTTTGAGATCTCAGTTTCAATGAGTTCTCTAAGTCTATAGTAAAACATCCCTTCAATTGTAATACCATTCAGAGAGCAATGACACCAATTAAGTATGCCCCAAGCCTCAGTAATTGTTAAAGATTTTGATATGGCTAAAAATTTAGAAGTTGAATATAAAACTCTCTCATGACCCTCATTATATTTTTCTTCAAAAAGTTTCAATATTAGTACCATAATTGTGAGTTAAATGCTAAAATTCAGAGACAGAATTTACAAAGCCTTTTAAGACACTTAAAAGCTGAGTGGCTCAGGTCTTTGATGTGACTGAATGCTTTGCAAACCAACTGGAGAAAAGTTTCCTTCTCTCCAGTATGCAAAGGCAGCTGCCCATGACTACAGGTTCTAGAGTGTGATTTGGAAGCATTTTAGCATCACACTCCTCATAATTCAAACCCTGGTTTGTGTCTGTCTTTATAGGTCATGGTTGGCCAGATAGAAAATATTAAGGACAAGATATTGCAACAAAACCAGAGGCTGTGGTACACAGTTGCAAGCCCCCAGTTAACCACAAGCAGACCTGCAGGTGGGCTCTGCTCAGCTACAAGCAGAGCTCTGGCGCATCCTCTCTGCCCAGCAGCAGGAGGGCCCCAGGCCAGCTGAGAGCAGCCACTGTGCCAAACAGACTGTGCGAGTCTCACTGCTCGGATGCTTCCAGAGAAAGAGGGAGAATCGATGGGCTCCTTTGTAAACAACTTCTTGTGCTTTCAGGCTGTGATTGACTTCAAAGGTGGCATAACTTAATCCTGTCACAAATTATGCCATGGAAATCCTGAGGCAGTTTTCTTCCTGAGGAAATAAATACCTATGCGGTCGCTTATAAACTGGATTCTAACAGGTAAACAGCAAACAACAAAAGAAAAACAAGCACAACCGTTAGCAAGGAAGAAAAACTGCACAGCCAAGTATAATTTCTACTCACTATTTAAATGAATTTTAAGTAAAATCCCGCTGGATATTTTTATTAGACCTCAAATTTAAAAAGTTTGGGTTGCACTATGACATTTCTTTCTATGTCTGTCTCCATTAACAGGTCCCGAATCACAGCATTCACTCACCCTCAAATATTTGTTGAATAAAAAGTTTTAATTGCTAATAATGACTAAACTTTATTAAAGGCTTAGATTTCAACAGGCATTCTTCTGAAGTCTTTATGTGTATTAAATTTCTGGAAAAAGTCATTTTACCAAGAAAAGCTCTCATTTAGAAATGATGTAAGACAGGTGTTAATATCATTATTCCCTCTACACAAAGGCCTAGGATAATTCAATAATAACTAGCCTGAGATTTAATCTAAGTCTGACTACGAATCCAGATTGTTCCACTACTCCATGCTGCCTCTCCACATCATTTGAACGAACTTTAGCCATTCCAAGCATGGCTATTTCCGAAATGCACTGGACCGTGAAGCCCTTGAGGACAGGGATAGGGCTTTATTCATAGCTGAATCCCCAGTACCCAGCATGAAAGGATGAAAAGAATGAATGAAGAGTAGTAGAAGGAAGAGCCTCAGGCTTTTACCAGTTGCCCACATGCAAGCACCCAAGATAGGTAGTGTTGACTCCAAGTGTCAAAGGAGAGAATACAGTACTGGGTGGTTTTGATAACTTGGAGGGAAAAAATTAGTGCACAAAAAAGAGGTCTTGGGCCTCCCTGGTGGCACAGTGGTTGAGAGTCCGCCTGGTTCGTGCCCCGGTCCAGGAAGATCCCACATGCCACAGAGCGGCTGGGCCCATGAGCCATGCGGAGCCTGTGCTCCGCAACGGGAGAGGCCACAACAGTGAGAGGCCCGCGTAGAGCAAAAAAAAAAAAAAACAAAAGAGGTCTTGAGTATGGAGTTTTAACCTGGGTTCCAGAGACCATAGAAAGGGTTTTGTGAAAAGCCTTAATGTCTATAAAACTTTATAAGGACATCCAAAATCTTTTTTTTTTTAAGATAGTTGCTGGAGCTTTCAGCAGATTTTCAAAGGATACCCATCACTCAAAAAAGTTAGCCCTGTGAGGTAACAAAAATGGAGAGGGGGCTTCCCTGGTGGTACACTGGTTGGGAATCTGCTTGCCAGCACAGGGGACATGGGTTCAAGCCCTAGTCCGGGAGGATCCCACATGCCGTGGAGCAACTAAGCCCGTGCGCCACAACTACTGAGCCCACGTGCCACAACTGCTGAGGTCCCCGCACCTGGAGCCTGTGCTTCACAACAGGAGAGGCCACCGCAATGAGAGGCCCACACGCCGCGGCGAGGAGTGGCTCCCACTTGCCTCAAAGAGAGAAAGCCTGCACGCAGCAACAAAGATGCAACTCAGCCAAAAATAAATAAATAAATATTTTTTTAAAAAACTGGAGAGGACCTTTGGAGAGCAGAGTGGGTAAGACCAGGGACTCTGATGGTCAAGGGCCTGTGTTCAAGACATGCCCTCTGAGCAGCCATTGAACCTTGGTCAGATCACTGTCACTCTAAAGCTCAGTGTTTTCATCTGTAATTTATTGATACATAGTCGTCATAAGAATTAAACGGGATAATGGATGTTAAAAGTACTAGGCATGATACCTTCTCTCTGCCTGGCTGCACTCTGAGTATGTATAGTACACAACAATAACACATGAGCAGGAGATGGTACAGAGCCACAGAAGGGAATATAATGAAGGTAACAGCTGCTGCTTCTTCCCTGAAACTGTTTAGTTGTCAAAGAGTAAAAACCCAGAAAATGTCCCCTTTTTCCAGAGTGTCTACTATAGAGCCTCATTTTCATCACGCTAAAAGTTAATATCCATACTTTAAACTAGATTTTCTGAAGTAAAAGAAGTTGAACTGTATTCTCATATGCAAAGCAAAACAATAGAAATTCTGCAATGCCTGTGACAGCTGTTGAAAGAAGGAAACATGGATTCTGTCTCAAAATTAATCCACCTGTACAGAGAAGATCCTCTTTTTCAGATACTCCTAGATATATCCTTTGAAGCTGTTTTCTTTGACATCATAGTTACAAAATGATGCAAGGGCTATGAGATCACAAGCAGATGAAGACTCAAAGAAGAAACATCAACAATCAATCTTTGGGCTTCCCTGGTGGCACAGTGGTTGAGAATCTGCCTGCTAATGCAGGGGACACGGGTTCGAGCCCTGGTCTGGGAGCATCCCACATGCCACGGAGCAACTGGGCCTGTGAGCCACAACTACTAAACCTATGCGTCTGGAGCCTGTGCTCCTCAACAAGAGAGGCCGCGATAGTGAGAGACCCACACACCGCGATGAAGAGTGGCCCCCACTTGCCACAACTAGAGAAAGCCCTGGCACAGAAATGAAGACCCAACACAGCAAAAATAAATAAAATAAATTAATAAACTCCTACCCCCAACATCTTTTTTTTTTTTTTTTTTTTG
>NW_006776053.1:515494-521881 GCF_000442215.2 Lipotes vexillifer
TGTGGTATTTTTCTGCACCGGGGCACGAACCCGTGTCCCCTGCATCGGCAGGCGGACTCTCAACCACTGTGCCACCAGGGAAGCCCCCAACATCTTCTTTAAAAAAAAAAAAAAAAAAAAGAAACAATCTTTTACTTGCTAAAGACCCTAAATGATGGGAAAATACCTTCAGAAAACAAAGACTATAAATTAGTGTGAAAGTCATGAAAAATTAGTATTTAATTTTTTCACTGTATCATTTACATTAACAACAACAACAAACAGGAAGGAAACACTTAGGTATAAAGTTAATATATTGTGGGAGTTGTACACTGAAAACTATAAAACACAAAAGAAAGAAATTAAAGAAGTCCTAAAGAGAAAAATGTACTGTTTCATGGATTGAAAGACCTGAAAATTTTGTTAAAATGTCAACTTTCCCCAAACTGATTTACATATTCAACCCAGTATTAATCCAAATCCCAGTAGGATTTTCTGTAGATATCAAAAGCCAAGGAGCTAAAAGAGCAAAATTTATGTAGTAAGGCAGAGGAACTAGAATGGCAAACACAATTCTGAAAAGAACACAGCTGGACGACTCATGCTGATTTCAAGAGTTACTACAAGGCTAAAGTAATCAAGACAGTCTGGTGTTGACAGACACTTAGACAGGATTGAGCTCAGAAACAGATCCCACAAATAGAGTCAATTTTTGACAAAGGTGCAAAGGTAATTCAATGGAGAAAAGATGGACTTTTCAACAAATGTTGCTGGAACAACTAGACATCTGTATGCAAAGAAGAAAAAAAAAACCTCAACCTCATACCTTGAAAAAAATAACTCAAAATGGATCATAGACCTAAATGTAAATTATAAAACTTCCAAAAAAGAAAAACAGGAGAAAATCTTGTAGCCTTAAGTTAGGCAATAGTTCCTACATACGACACCTAAAGCATGATCCATAAAAGACTGATGTATGAAGACTTAATCAAAATTAAAATCTTTGAATAGACAAGCCACAGACTCAGAGAAAACATGCAAATCGCATATCTGACAAAAGGTTTGTTATCAAGAATACTTTAAAAATTCTTAAAACTCAACAGATACTTTACCAAAGAAGCACCTGAATAGATGCTTAAAATAAACCACTCATTAGGGAAATGCAAATTAAAACCACAATGGATCCCACTAACACCTAAGAGAATACTCAAAATTTTAAAATAGTGACAATACCAAATACTAGTGAAAATGAGGAGCAACTGGAACTCTCATACGTTGCTGGTAGACATGCAAAATGATACAGCCACTCTGGAGGCTTCCCTGGTGGCGCAGTGGTTGAGAGTCCGCCTGCCGATGCAGGGGACGCGGGTTCGTGCCCCAGTCCGGGAAGATCCCACGTGCCACGGAGCGGCTGGGCCCGTGAGCCATGGCCACTGAGCCTGCGTGTCCGGAGCCTGTGCTCCGCAACGGGAGAGGCCACAACAGTGAGAGGCCCGCATACCGCAAGAAACAAAAACAAAAACAAAAACAAACAAACAAAAAAATGATACAGCCACTCTGAGAACCAGTTTGGCAGTTTCTGGTAAAACTGAATATACACTCAGCATATGATCTAGCAATCCCAAGAGAAACAAAAACTTGTGTTCACACAAAAACCTTTATGCAAATGTTTACAACTTTATTCATCCTCATAAAAACTGGAACAACCCAAACATCCTTTGTGAATAAACTGTGGTAACAGCCATACAATGGAATACCTACTCAACAATAAAAAGAATGAGTCACTGATACACACAACATGGGTGAAACTTAATCACATTTAGCTATGTGAAAGAGCCAGTCCCCAAAAGATACAGATCATATGATTACACTTTGTGGCATTTTATAAAAGACAAAACTCTAGGGATGGAGAACAGATCAGTCATTGTCCAGGGCTGGGAATAGGAGGAGGGTTTAACTACAAAGGGAATTTGCAAGGACTTAATGGAACTCTAGTTTGACTGCAGTAGTAGATATGTGACCCTGCATTTGTCAAAACTCATAAAACCGTATGTTACAAAAAGTGAATTTTCTGTAAACTAAAAATGACAAAATAGGATTAAAAGTCATGGTATCTCTTAATTTTGAAAAAGAAATAGATTTAAACTTTTCTAATACATACACTTATCTAACTGAATTTGTTTAGGAATGTAGGCTCTGGAATCAGAATTCTGCCACTTTTTAGTTTTATCACTTTAGGCAAGCAACTTAATTTCTGCAAGCCTCAGTTTCTTCATCTGTACCATGGGGACCACAGTGCCCTCTCCCAAGGTTATTATGAGGATTTAATGAGAGCATGCATGGAAAGCACTCAGCAAATTGTAAGCATTTAATAAATATGAGCTGTTACTTACTTTTGTGCATATTTTAGCAAGTTTTTTTTAAATTATGGAAATAAACGATGTTACATTCACCCCCAAGGCAGAACTACTTTGAGACTATAATGTGGTAAGATTATATTGTGATACCTGAAACCAAGAGAAGTCAACTATTCAGAGGAAACTGTTCAGTATACACAGCTGATGAACCATTTACATAGCCATCTAATATCCCGTGCTTTCTTTAGCAGGGCTCAATATTACAACTTATTGTTTAATTATGTGTCTGCCTTCAGACCCTGGGCCATGTGAAGATGGTTAATGTGAGTGTCTTGTATAATACTGCATCACCAGTGCCTACAGTGCAATACCCAGCACCTATAGACACCCAATAAATGTCTCTGTAACCTAAGTCAGATAAGGCAGAAAGTATGTGATGGAAGCAGCACATAAAAGTAGGAGGAATATGGATTTTAGAATCAGATGGGCTAACTTCAAATATTGACAATATAATATTAATAACTAATATTAACTTATTAGCTAGTAACTATTTGCCAAGGCTCCCTTTCCTCTTCTATAAAATAAAGATAATGTTTCCCTTGCAGAACTGTTGTAAAGGCTGAATAAGATAATGTATGTGAATATACAGAGCACTCAGTTTCCCTAAACGTGATGGGCTTCTACTATGGCAAATCTCTGTCTCATTCTCTTATGTTAACACATCCCAAGAAAGGGAAGGGCTTGGGAACAAAGCTTGAGAAAGTTAAAAAAAAAAAAAAAAGCCCTATTAGGTTTCAAGTTGGTCACCAGGTAAAACTTGTATAGAGATCAATTCAATTCTTACAAAGAAGTGTCATGTGTTATTATCTGATACCCATAATACTTTGAAGGACTTATGATTGTCCTCATTATATAGATGGAGGAAAAGAAGTCCAGAAAAGTTAGGATACACTCATGGAGATGTAGCTGGAAAAATAAGAGCTGGGACTTGAACCTTCTGAGTTTATATTCTGGGCTTTTTTCCCCAGGAGAATCAAGGAACAAATCAAAGGACACATTCATCTAAGGGCTCAGTGACCTTCCCAATATTAACCAGTTGATGAAAATTAAAATACTCCAATCCTACTATAACTGTTTCTAGATGCTCTAATCCTGTTCATCCAGGGAGGAATGAGTAATTACCACTCACAGAGAGCCCCTACTGTTTACCAGGACTCTGCTGATTTGCAAACACTATCTCATACAACAACACTTCGAGGTGGGTCCTTATATCTGAATTTCAGAGATGAAAAAAAAACTTAGTTTCAAGAAGAGAGGTAACTTAACAAAGATCATAAGCTGGCAAGTGGGCAGCTGGCAAGCAAACCCAAACCTGTCTGATACCAAAGCTCCTCTGTTTCTACTCTATCACAGCACTCACTGCCAGAAGCTTTAAGATGCAGACTTTTGAGAAGCTGGCTTCCTCATCTCCTCTCATCACCCTCACTGCATACATAGCACTCAGTATTTACCTGAACTTCTATAAATTATCCTTTCAAAATGGTAAGTGTTGAGGTATATTTCCTTTTAATAAGTTTTATTATTAACCAAGAATTCTGAATTCCCAAAACAACCTTTTGACCTTTTAGAAAAATCACTGAAGACAGTTAGAACACACTTTTTCTACAATTATACTCATAGCTGGACATGTAGTTCTGATGAGAAATAAAATTCCTTATAATAATTATATATACTAATAGCAATTTTGTCTTTATTGAGGCTAAAAGCACAAAGAAAAAAAATGAAAAGGATGTCTCAGTAAGTATTTGAGAACAGATGATCTGTAAGAGCTGTACCGTGAGCTTGGAAGGGCTAACAGGGAGAAAACTCCAGCACCTTACCGAAAGGCACATAGTGCATGAGTCTCAGAGTGGGGTCCAGATCCAAGGTCTTTCCTCTCCTGATCCAGTGGTTATTCTCTTACTACGCCAGGGTTCCAGGCTAGGTCATTCTACAACGTTGCAAGGAAAAAGGGCCCTGCCCTCTTAGTTTCCCCAGGGAGAGCTATTAAGGGAAAGACAGTAATAGCGTAGATCCACTGTCCCTACCTACTTTAAGAATGAAAGA
Organism: Lipotes vexillifer; assembly: GCF_000442215.2. Taxonomy (NCBI): domain Eukaryota; kingdom Metazoa; phylum Chordata; class Mammalia; order Artiodactyla; family Lipotidae; genus Lipotes; species Lipotes vexillifer. Next base: position 519,937 of record NW_006776053.1, read on the forward strand.
GGTTTCATATTTAATGTTCCATCTAAAAGTGACAAACATGCTAAGAATCAAAAGCAATTTTAAAAAGTTTTAAATACTTCCATGCATTGGCAAGACCATACTAAAACTTCTAGAATCCCTCTGATCATGCATCTCAAAAGCATTCAGGGGAATAAGGAAAGAATCATCCAAGAAACATGAATTATAGCAATAAAGCCCTAATGAACTCACTGGAATTTAATAAGATGACTTGAATTAAAAAAAAAAAGTCCACATAAAATTTGAGTCTCAAGGGACGTTGACAACTATCTAGTCCAACTCCCTAATTTTATAGATGTGGTTGATACAGGTCAGACACCTTGCCCAATGTCACCTGACCTATCAAAAGTACATACAAAACTTGAACCCAAGTCCTAAAACTAATCTTTCCTATATACTACACTGCTGCCAATGAAGACTGTCTTAATTAACTACCAATGCTGTCATGCTATTGATCTTAAAGTTATAGAATGTCAATGTAATTTATTGGCATTTTTAAGACAGACAAAAATTTCATTAAAGCCAGTGAGGCGAGCTAAGGGAGTATAGTATTTAATCCTGCCTGAGTCAGAATTGTTATTATACTAGGTTAGAATTAATATTGGCATCAATATGGAAAACATTTAAAAATTTTAAAATTTAACCTTGAGTTGAAATCAGTCACTATGTAATTGTGTAGTTTGAATTAAATTTACTAAGAAAACCTAGTTGTGTTTGGAAAAAACATAACTAAAGCAAAGATTTTTCATGTGCATCCCTTGATCTTTAAAATAGTATTATGATAACAGGATGTCCCAGGAAGAGATTTCAAACTCCATTTTCTTCAGGGGATTTAGCAGCCATCATAGCACTTCAAAGGGGGCAAACAGTGGATTGAGCAACTCCCATCCTTTGTAAATATTTTGAAAACAATACTCTTAAAACAAATACACCTGAAATCCAAGTGACTAAATGGACTGCTATTTGGTAACTGTTACTGAAGTTTTGCCATTTACATTCTAAGCTATTATGTAACCAAAAAATACAAATATCCTGGGAAATAAACATTCTGAGAAAATTTTTTCCAAGACCATTTAAAAGAGCCCACTAGGGCTTCCCTGGTGGCGCAGTGGTTGAGAGTCCTCCTGCTGATGCAGGGGACACGGGTTCGTGCCCCGGTCCGGGAAGATCCCACATGCCGCGGAGCGGCTGGGCCCGTGAGCCATGGCCACTGAGCCTGCGCATCCGGAGCCTGTGATCCGCAACGGAAGAGGCCACAACAGTGAGAGGCCCGCGTACCGCAAAAAAAAAAAAAAAAAAAAAAAAAAAAAAAAAAAAAAAAGAGCCCACTAATTTAATGGTCTTAGCTGAGAAAACTTCCTAGAAGAACGAGAAACTGAAATAAGAGGAACAATATCCAGAATGTAAAGCGCTAAACATATTAACATTTATCAGGGGACTCGTAACCAGCATTTGTTAAAGAGGATTTTAAGATTAATAGCTAAAATGAAATTACATTTAAAGCATATTTAAACTAATCTACGTTAGTTTGTACACACACACAGAATCTCAAAAACAGTCAATGAATAAAACTTATGATGCTAAACAACTGTTTGCTGATTCTCCTTTTACAAAGTAAAAACCTGAAGATAATCATCACAAAGCTGCACAGTGCTGGCATCTGGGCCAGATTACATCAAACACTGCCTTCCGGTTCAACACAGCACAAGAGAATAAAAAAAAAAAAAATCCCAATTTAAACCTGTCCCTAGAGCCATAAAGAATGAAAAACTGCCAAGTCAACAGCTTCTGGGTTTGTGCGTGTGTGTGTGTGTGTGTATATGTGTGTTGGGGGGGGGCGGGGGGAGGTGATGTTTTTGTTTGCTTGCTTTTCAGTTTTTACTTCATGCATGTTCAATCCATCTATATACTTTTCTTCCCACCCCCC
>NW_006776053.1:521922-594968 GCF_000442215.2 Lipotes vexillifer
CACCCCCCGCCCCTCCATTCATTGGCTTTGTAATGCTCTGAAAACTTGCACTCCAAATTATTAATGGAACAAACCTCATATCCTAAAGTGCCAAAAGAATTGGCTACTGGTACAGAAACAATTTGAAGGACACCAGCAACTTTTGTTAAGGCTATTGTTTTATAGTTAAATGCCATTCAGAGCAACTTGAACTAGACCCTTCTACTATCAAAGAGAGTAATTCACTGGGTTGCCTAGGATTTGGCTGGCAGGCCATCCTAATATTTATCTGAGGACAACTTTCACCTTTGGCTAGAAAATACTAACACAGAGCTTGAAAATGACCAAAGTAAGGAAAGTAAATACTGTGGAAAAAACATAATCTGGATTTGCTGTGGCTATTACTCAAATGATGAAACCTGCAATATTTTGTTATAACACATTCACATGTATGCTTGTGCACATATAAATATAAAAGAAGCTGAAGACATTTAGTATGTCTTTTAGCTAGAGTATAACATTCCAGCCTTCACCCTAATCTAGAAATGCTTTCAAAAATAAAATCTGAAGGACATAACCAGTTTTCTGCCACATTCTCAAGAAATCTGTTGAATAACTCTGATTTCAGTGTTGCTTTTCATTAGCAAAAGGTAGGAAAAGAGGGATTTGTAGAATTTTCAGAGCTGACTTAAGTTTCAAATCAATTCCCTTATAGACCCTAGAGCAGTTAGTGCAGTGAGGGACTAAGAAGGCCTAGCACAAAACACATGTAGGAGAGGAGGGAGAGAAAATAACAAGCAAACTTGGGGCTTCCTTCCTAAGTGTGAGGATTCTTTATTTTCTTATTAAAAATAAATTTTAAAGCATTTATCTTTCCTAAGCCCTACAACTAGGTTCCAATTCTGAATAAGGATAATCTTCAGATATAATAAAACCAAGAGAGAAAACCAGACTTTCAAGCATCTGGGACTGACAAATTGAGAAAAGAAATGTGGTAAACCACGGAAAAATCTCACTCCAGCTTAGATAGGACCTGTAGCTGAAAGTTATCTTAGGTTTTCAGGTCCCACTCTTCTGAGATGATGAACTCATAGTATCTTTTAATGAGAGGCTCATATCTGCCTTTGATGTGTGAGAGACACTCCCAGCTGGAGGAGCGTACAAGAAAGATCTAAAATATTTGCTTCAGCTGCAAAGAGCTATTAATGAAAGTTTGGAAAATGAGGTAGCATTAGGGGGAAAATCTTTAGAAGAAAAGATGACATACTCTCATTTTATGAACTCTTAGGGGAAAATATTCCCTTAAAATAAAATCTGACAAATAATCTTCCCTCTTCTACACATGAGAGTTGTTCACCCTCCTCCACCTTGTTCAGAGCACATTCTTAAACCCCTGGAATGTAGGAGACAGAAAAAAGGGCTTCATATAATTTGCTAGTCACACAAAACCCCAAGGTTGAGACTCACATAATAAATAGAGAGGTTATAAAAACCAACGGTTTCATCAGCTCAAATGGGGGAGAGCTTCAGAATTAATACTTGTAAAACAACCTTTAAGTGTGGTTAAGAATGAGAGCACTTACAGTGAAATCCTGTGTGAAAGGGAACTCAACACAAGTTCAAAGAATTCTATGTAATTCTCTGTACTGTGTAACATTCTAAAATTACTAGCAACTTCTTAACTGACAAAAAGCAAGGAAAAATAGAATCTGGCTTTCTTAATCATCTATTTATCTAAATATATTTTCTAACAATCTAATCTACTCTTAGTATAGTGCATAGGCACAGAAAACAGCCATCATTTCCATAGGCTAATAAAGATTTTCTATTGTATTTAGAGTTTGGGTCTTCAGAGTAACTGCATTCCCTGTATGAGCAGGGAGAATCTTAGACTCAGCAAAGTATTTGAGACCTTTTCTTACAACTCCCTCTGATAGAGGGTAGGAGAGAAACAAATGATGAAAGTAAGTTCCTTTCTGAAAAACAATTCTGTGTTTCTAACGCCTAAATCAGGTGTTTCAGATAACATTTTTACCTATATGTTAACAACTTTACAAAGTAGATCTCATTATCTTTATTTTATAGATGTGGGAAATGAGGATCAGAAAAAGTTAAGTGATTTGATTTGTCATGTGGCTAATTTGAATCTAGTTCTGACTAAATCTAAAAGCTTTGTGTTAGAACTTTAGGTAATTAAAACATGAGGGCATCATCTACCTTCTGTGGGAGTAATAAATGCTCTAAGGTAAGGGTTTTGAGGAAGAGATATTATATGTGTGTGTGTGAACAGGCAAACACTGAGACTGGGAAATAAGTTTCCTTTACCAGTTTTATTCATTCAACAAATACTTATGGAGCACCTATGATAGATCAGGTTCTCTCATGCGTTCTCTTTTAATCACATCTAAATTATTATAAAGTCTCTAGGAAATTATATAATTTCTCTTCGTAGAGTTTCCATATTCCTAGCCTATGTGCCATTGATTCTTAGGCCAATGTGACATTCCTTTTTCTCCTCACACATGCCTGATTGAAATCACACCAAACCTCAGCAGTTTTTAGAAGTGATAAGTTTGCTGGAGTATTTATTTAAAAATAACAACTTCAACAGCATAACTGGAAATAAATATTATATTCCAACAACCAAAATTTAACAAGTAGTCAAGTAGACAGAGATATAGACTGATATGACTGTATATCTCAGGATGACAATTGATAACCAAGATAGCCTTCCTAGCCACCATCAAATTGTTACAGTATTAAAATAAATCAACTTTGTAAGCGGAATAACTGCTTTCTCTTTCTAGTCTGATTAACTTATTCATTTTTTCTAAACATTCTATTTGTCTCCCTGTCTTTAAATTCAGATAATGTAGTCTTTGGATTACAGACAAAAACCAGAGAAAATATTAGTCTCTAATCTCAATTACTATGCTGCTTTGTAGGGGCAGCAAATCATTCAAGGACTTTTCTTAAGATTCCTTTTGATAGAGAGCAAGGGAGAAGAAACTGCTTAACATCCTCACGCCTCAGTTTCCTCAACCAGTAAAATGAAGACATATCCTGACTATCCCTTCAGCTTGATAGAAACTGAAATTTGTTAAGTAAAACTCCAGAGTGGATGCTGAGTACCATCCAAAAATGTGTTGTTCTATATTTGAGCAACACAACACCGATGAAAAGATTAAAACAAGCGTTTTGAGGAAAGAAGGGAAAGGCCAGAATCATCCCCATCAAAAAAAAGTGCAGGGCTTCCCTGGTGGCACAGTGGTTGAGAGTCCGCCTACCGATGCAGGGGACACGGGTTCGTGCCCCGGTCCGGGAAGATCCCACATGCCACGGAGCAGCTAGGCCCGTGAGCCATGGCCGCTGAGCCTGCGCGTCCGGAGCCTGTGCTCCGCAACGGGAGAGGCCACAATAGTGAGAGGCCCGCATACCGCGAAAAAAAAACAAAACAAAAAGAAAGTGCAGTCATTTTCTCTTTTTCCTTATGCTGAGAGAGAATTATGAATTGTCTACCTCAGCCAGAACACTAGGAAGATGTGTCCAATTCAGGCCACAGGGTTGCTTTTGGAGTGAAGGGGTATCGCAGTGCTCTGGAGTTCAGTTTCCTCTGCACATACACAAACACAAGTGCACAGCGCCCCAACGCTGTTTGTCCCCTCGGCTTCACAGCCCTGCCAGTTGGCAAACCCAAGCCAGGAAGTTGTCAATTCCAATTGCGTTTAAGGCCATGTAGTCTTATTAAAGAAGCCTTGCTGGTTAAGGGGCGTCCTCTGTTTCCAAAGCATGGGAAAAAAAAAAAAAGGGCTCTGCTTAGATTGGAGCTGGCAACTTTCACTGACTAGAGTTTTCAAAGACCTATGAATGAGTTTAACAAAGGAGGTCTGTGGCTAGTTTCTGGCTGAAGTCCATGTCAACAGTTTTTAAGGTCACAGGCCACACTAACTAACATTTATTCCCAGCAGACCCTGTTCTAAACACAAGCTGTAAGTAGTACAAATTTGGAATTTTTCTGTAATCCCTTGAGATATTCCTGATCCTTCCACATGTTTCTGCTCAATTAGAAACAATTCTCACTTTGCACCACAAGAGAGGCCGTGCTCAGCAATCTCAGTCCATCCTTAGGGTAGATGAACAAAAACCTGGCAAATCAAAGGGCTCAAGTGGGGAAGGGAAGGAATTCAGCTGGATCACACTGAAAAGTGCAGACAGCTCCCCAGGGGCTCAGTTTGTGAAAGCATAGAACGGGTTATGACAGAGATCCTGAGGCCATAAAAAGCAGGTTTGAGGCACGAATAGGTTCCTAGTCCTTTCACACAAATACGACAGAAATTTCTGAGAAAATTAAAAGGTCAACTAGGTGAGTGTAAAACAATGATAATCTATAGGATAGGTGCTAAATATCCCACTGTGAAATTAATGCAATCATTTCTCAATTAAGATGAACTCTTACTCATTTTTAATGTTTCTAAAATCAAGATGCTTCGTGAAATCAATCTGAAAATTCAATACAGCCCCTTTTCCCCCTGAAAATCTGTTTTTACCTCTATGGTGCACTTTATAGCTGATAGCATTTTTAAATCTTGCAAGGCAACATGGGAATAATTACTTGGAATTGAGCACCAAAAATCTCATTTAATCTTCATGGCTACTGTGGGAAGTATTTTCTGTTTTATGGATGAGGAAACTGAGGCTCAGAAAGATGCAGTGACTTTCTTCCATTCCTATAGCTAGTAAGTAGTAGAACCAAAATTTGAAACACAGGTCTGATTCCAGAGCTCAAGTCCATTTTGCAAACTTAGGAGGAGAAAAACACATACTAGAGCATCAGTGGTCATTTTGGTAGTTAAAGTTCTACCATCTGTGGCATTCTATACTGGGAATCATGTTCTACATGAAGGTAGTTATCATTTTTCCAAATTAAAAAACACATAAACTGTGGTGCAGTAAATATTTGGATTGAACTTGACAGGATAAAACTGCAAGAACCACTTCATTAAAAAATACAAAAAAGAAAATTTAAAACACCCGTGATCCCATTACCTAACTAGTCTCATTGTTAATGCTTTGATATTCAACCACCAGGTTTTTTTCCTATAAATTTCTTACAAAATAGAGATATCATATATGAAAATTCATCTCTTGCTTTTTTTGCATAACACTATGTCCTAGGTATTTTCCATGTCATTAATCACCAAAACATAATTTTAGTAGCTATCTCCCTCCATTAATTGTTTCTAATTTTTCATTCTATGTGCTATAATAGACATCCTCATACATGTATCTATACATATATTTGAGTTTTCCTTAGGAGATTCCAAAAGTGGGAATAATTTTTAAAGTTTTGAATATACATTGCCAATTGTTTTCCAGGAATGTTGCATCATTTTCCACCCTGACCCACAGTGTGTAAGTGCCCACCTCATGGTCACCAAGTATCATCTTCAAGTTGATGTGACCGGGCTCACATAGATTTGGTTATGTACATGCCCACGCAAATCACATATATGGCAATGACATGTGTATGTTACAACTGGTCTATCCTTCTTTCGATAACTCCTGCACTATGTAATGTTGTAAGGTACCAGTGACTACCTTACCAAGATTTTTTGCCTATATTATCTCTAGTCCTCACCCCAAAAAAAGCAGATATGAGGAAATTAAGGCTCAAAAAGAGTAAATGGAGCACCTAAAAGCACACTTCTACACCAGCTGGACTAGGATTCAAATCCTGCTCTGACTCCAGACCATGCTCTTCATGCCATGCCACCTTACAGCTCATTTTACGTCAGAGGTGATCAACTTGCCTCTTCCAACCCCAGCACTGTGTCTTTCCCCAGCAATGTCTCTTTAGACAGTGAGGCCAGACTAATCTTTAAGGAAATAAAGAGGGACAACACCTAGATCTCACAGACTTTGTGAAAGGAGAATAGCAAGCTGCATGTCTTCTTTAAAAAGCAAGACAGGGAAGCAGTGTAGGACTAGAAGGATGCTTATACACAGCTGGCAGAACCATAAAATGGCATAGCCACTTTAGAAAACAATGTGGCATTATCCAATAAAGTTGAAGATGTATGTACCCAAGACATTTGGCTATTCAACTCCTAGGTTCATACACCAAAGAACGTAGTGCCTTTGTGTACCAGGATATCTGTTCAAAAATGTTCATTAAAGCCATGAACTGGAAACAGCCCAAATGGCCACCTACAGTTGAATGTATGAACAAACTGTAGTATGGTCATACAATATGGAACACCTATATAGCAAAGAAAAGAAACAGCATAGATAAATCTCAAAAATTAAGCAAAAGAAGACTTAAAATAACAATTCCAAATTGTATAATTCAATTCATACAGGTTCCAAGCCAGACAAAACCATACCATATTATTCAGGGATACATACATAGGCGAAAAAATTATTCTGGGTGCTGGAAATTTCTTAACTTAGTGATTACTTGAGTATTTGCTACGTAAGTCTGTACTTATGTGAGTATATATAATACATATGTACACTTATGTATACATACTTATGTGTGTACATATAGTTAAAATCAGTGCACTTTCTTTTTGCAGGTTACAGTTCACAGTTTACAAAAGAAAGGCACAGGGTTGTAGTTAAACACTTACACCGTAGATATAACACACAAAGAACTTTATCAAGTGCTGTTTTATTAGTCATCACAACAAAACTCTCAGTTAGTACTATCCTCAATTCACCATTGAAATAACTGAGACAAAGATGAATGATGGGGGGACTCCCCTAGTGGTGCAGTGGTTAAGAATCTGCCTGCCAACGCAGGGGATGCAGGTTCCATCCCTGGTCCGGGAAAATCCCACATGCTGCGGAGCAACTAAGCCCGTGTGCCACAATTACTAAGCCTGTGCTCTAGAGCCCGCCAGCCACAACTACTGAGCCCACGTGCCACAACTACTGAAGCCCGCGCACCTTGAGCCCGTGCTCCACAACGAGAAGCCCGCGCACCACAACAAAGAGTAGCCCCCGCTCACCCAAGCTAGAGAAAGCCCGCACGCAGCAATGAAGACCCAACGCAGACAATAAATAAATACATAGATAGATATTCCTTTAAAAAAAGAAAAAAGATGAATGATGGGTAAGTGAAAATATTTTATATTATTAATCCAATTTTTAAGAAGATAAAAAGAAATCAAATATAGTACCAATGTTCATTCCAATTTAAGTACTAAATCTGAGGAGAGGACAAAGTCAGGGAGTCCCATTGTATGAAAGTTAAACTATCTCTTCAAATAAAAAGACCTGGAATTATAATCTCCGGGGAATTTTAATAAAGAGAAAAAAGATAAAAACAAGTATGGTTTCCAGTAGTTAGGGAACAATGGCTACCTTTACTTAATGAGGATAATCAACATTTAGTATATTTCCACATACTAATAAAAAAGAAAAAGTACAAATTAAAAATTTCTTTAAAATGATAATGAAAATTACTATATATATATATATATTTTTTTTTTTTTAAACAGATGATGGTAAAAATCCTAGCTCAGCAGAAAACTGGACACTAGCAAATATAGTTTCTTTAGAGTCTTTTTGACTTGAGTTTTTTTTTGTGTGTGTGGCTTTTAGTTTTTTATCCCCCAAAAAACTTGTCATTTTCTTATAGGACTAGAATTTAAAAAATAATTTTTTAAAGGAAACCAGTCATTAGGAGCTCAGGCAAAAAAACTACAGGACACTGAATTTCACTCAACTTCTTTTTCCACCACACGTTTAATTAAATAATGTTTTAAAATGTCAAGTTTTTTTAGAGCCCAGCATTTTTGCTGCATTTTGGGCTCATTAATACACATAAAGAGCTAGTTAAAATACCAGACTGAATAAATGAACAATGGGACAATTAACCCCACATACAAAGCTCCACCCACCTTACTTCAAAGACATCTGAAATACAATGGATTAGAAACCATAAATAATGCCTCTCGGAATTAATTTTGTAATAAATATTGTTTTATATTATAGATAAGGGATTAAAAGTCTCCATAGTGGCAGTCTAACACTTGTGAATTGAGTTAGAGGACAATTGCCCTTAGTTTTGCTGAAGGTTACTGGTAGTTACATGTCCCATGAATGAGAAATAAACACCTATTCAATTTCCACTGCATACTACAGCACAGAACTTAATTTTACCTACAACGTTTAAAAATTCCCTGTTATCTCTACATAAAGTTTTAAGATGCATATACTTTCTTTTCATTCAGAATGTAATATATTAAAAACCAAATTTATATTGCTATGTAACTTTAAAAGTATTCCCTATATGCTACATTATTTTTGCAATTTACAACACAACTCACACTAATAAAAAGGATTACTTTGAAGATATGTCAAAGTGAAAATAGGAAAAGGAAAAGGAAACTAAATACATTATTTGTCATTTGATTTAAATAAGACTTTTGATACTATTTCCATACTTTTACGTTCACTTTTCAGAAGTTAATAAGTATTCTTCGTTGTCAAGAATTGGGTAATAGCTCACACGTTAAGATAAAAAGTAGTTGAGCTTTTCTTTTAAACAAAAATACCAAAGTAATTAGCTGAATGACAAATTCACTGGAACAAATGCATTTTTTTAAAGCATGTTAAGTCTTAGCAAGAAATTTTTTTTTAAGATAACTAAGAGCTTCTTCCCTTATAAATCAATCTCACAAAAATAAGTTATACAGTCAAAAAGATTCTCAGGAAAGAATATTTAATGATATGGAAAGATGCTTGCTTACAATATGATAAATGAAAAAGCTAGGTAGAAAACGATATCTACAGCATGATCCCAATTCAAGGAAAGAAACACATCCAGTCATTATTAGAGTCATAAGATGATAGACTGCTTTTCTTACTTTTCTGAAATTTTCTAAAGTCTTCTAATAAGGAAGTATATCTTCATAATCTCAAAAAAATTACAGCTTAAAAATAAGTGACTCATAATTGATTGTAAGAATTGTGGGCTCTTCAAACTTCAGATGGCATAATGAGTTTTCTGTTTGAAATGATGTAAAGAGGTACACTATTATCTCAGTCTTCCGGGGCCTTTCCACGAGGGATAAACGTTAGGCCTCCTACTGCTTCTAAAACTGATCATTGGAAGGGCCAGAAAACCTAAATTCAGACTCTTCTTTGTATTCACAAATCTATCTTGCTCTTAAAATAAGAGTGCAGCTTAGATCCAAAGGGCAATTTTAGGTGTGAAGCATATTGAGTTATTTTCCTTTCTACCCCCTGCCCAGTGAAAAGCAAAGATAAGGCTCAAATAAATACATTCTGCTTATTGTTGCTGTTGTAGGAAAGTGGTTTGCTTGCAGGGAGGTCCAATAAAAATTGCTGACACTCAGACTCAACCAAAAAGCACCAACTGGCCTCTCCTATAGAATGTTTTCCCTGTCTCCCAAAAAGCGTCCCTCATATGGAATTCTTAAGACTCTCTTTCTCTCAGAAAGCAGGATCAGTTTTACTGGTTTTCCATTCAAACATACCCTGCATCAGATTTAAACAAAACTGTATCATTTTCTTTATAATAGTATGGTTGGATTGTTCACACAGACTGCAATGACGCTGGCCAAAAGCGGATGTGACTTTTTGATGCTAACTGGAGGTTACTGAGTCCTGAAAAACCTTAGTCACAGGTGGTCTCGGGCTTGTTCTCCTGAGTTGGAAAAATCATTGCCATATCCTGGACAAGACTCTGGATTGGGGGTCAGAAGATTGCTATTAGCCAGTTAAAGAACTTGGAACAAAAAATCTTTCCTCTTCAGGTCTCAATTTCATCATATATAAAATGAGGATGGGCTGTAGTACATTATTCTTAAGAGCTCTTTAAACTCACCTCTGAGATCATTCTGCAAAGGCAAACAACTGATCATGGCTGTTTTATCTAAATATATATGAAGAGAAACAAAACTTTTTTCTTTTTGCGGTACGCGGGCCTCTCACTGCTGTGGCCTCTCCCGTTGCAGAGCACAGGCTCCGAACGCGCAGGCTCAGTGGCCATGGCTCACGGGTCCAGCTGCTCCGCGGCGTGTGGGATCTTCCCGGACCGGGGCACAAACCCGTGTTCCCTGCATCGGCAGGAGGACTCTCAACCACTGCGCCACCAGGGAAGCCCGAGAAACAAACTTTTGAAACCCGTAAAGCTTGCTTGGTGGCAAGAAAATAAAATTTGAAGTTTTGAATCAGACACAAAATAAAGGTATGGCAATAAGCCCAAAGCAGTTGAGAGTATGAGCTCTGGGTTGGATTTTAGGTTCCAAACCAAATTCCTTCACTTACTCTTTGTGAGATCTTGGCCAAGTCACTGTATCTCTTTCAGTCTCCAGCCCTTTATCTCTACAAGGGAGATACTTTCATAAGGTTGCAATAAGAATAAATGAGAATTATATAAACCACCTGGCATATTAAATAAATGCTGATTCCTCCCTTCCCTTCCAAATCCTCTATAGTGAGCTCTCCTGACTTAACTCTATCCATCTACAAAACGGTGTAACATTAGCCATCAGCAGCAGTTGCTAGAGGCAGCAAGATGAATAAGCTATGGAGGGGAAACAACAAAAAAGTGCACTCCTGGAGTTCCTAGGGCGGTTTCACTTGCTGCCCTACACTAAGCTTCACGAGCATTAGGAAAAGGAAGTGCTCTGCCTTCAAAACAGAGTGAGAAGATACCATGTCTATTGTAATGCCCAACTCATTCAATCTCAAAATGAAAATTTTCTTTCAGCCAAAGTCTTGGATTTGCAAATACTCACAACTCACAGGCTGGTTTCCTTTGTGAAGGACCAGGAGGAGAAAAGAAGCTTTCTCCTATGGTGGGCGGCCCTGAGGCTAGCTGCTGGTGCAGAAGACACACCTGTCCTTCCAACTGTCCAGCTTCCCAGCCCTCAAACAGCAGGCTGCTAGGAGAGCAAGGGCAATTTTATTTATCTTCCTTTCTCCTCTTTAAAGGTGATTTTCTTAAAACTGTACAGCTTGTTACTATTGTTGAGTTGTGACTCCCTAGAGGATTATACATTTCTAAGCATGAAAGCATCTGTGTGGCAATAAAACATGCAACATTCCCCAACCACTACACTTTTTTTAATTAAGAAAGAAAAAGTTACAGCCTCCCACAAAGTGATGTTCTGATGAGCACATCCCCCTGCAAGCCTTTCAAAATACTCTGAGAAAGGGCCCTGGGCCTAGTAAACCAGAGCCTCTGCAAGCCCCATCCCATGGGTTCAGTTTCTGACAGAGCCATGTGCCAGGACCCACAATGAGTGGAATTATAATCTGCGTAGCAATCAGGCCTTCTCCCAGTTGACCATCCAGAAAACAACATTGTACTCATCATATTTTTAAGGGAAGGAATTAAAAAGAAACCAAACAGCCCCAGAGAGATGGAAACACTCGAAAACCAGAGGAAAGTCTTCTGTTAAATAGTATGAAAGATCCAGGTTTCCCAAATGGCATTTAAGGTATTGGGAAGAAAGGCTGATTTCTCCCAGAGGGGCCCCAGCTTTGATGCCCAAACTGCCCTCAAACATCAGGCTGTGCATTTTTGTATAGCAGGATACCCTCAGGCGAGACAACCATAAATAGCTTAAAACAAGAATAGGAGGTTCCATCTGTTTCTGGAGTATTTCAGCAGCACCTGCTTTCAAGGTAAAAATCTGGGAGCTGTCCCCACAGCCTTCCTTCCCAACTCCCTTCCCCATCCCCCATAGACTTATTTTAAACCAAAGCAGCTAAAACACAATCCAAAAGGGCTTCTGCCACTGCACCTGCCTAAGGAAAGAGTCCTTTGATTTTTCTCCTAAACTGTTATCTGTTGGAACGGTTAGAGAAGCCAAAGTTCTCAAAACCAGACTCTATTACTTCTAGCTTCTTTTTCTCTGTGAAAACTGAGCTTTCCTGTTTATAGTAGAAATGAGAAATACAGATGAAAAAAGGATGCGACAGTTGTTCCTGCCATTAAGACAGAAAGTGTTCCAGAAGGAGGACGGTTCTCACTTAACACAATTAACGTTTAAACATAAGCCCACATGCCAATTTGCATGGGAAGAAGGACAATAACTCCCCAACCAGGGCCAAGGAACATATTTCATTAAGGTATAATTAAAAAAAAAAAAACATTAAAGTTGAGGCTTGAAAATTCCAATCTAAATCAGGTGTTACTCCCAAAGTGATGTGCAGCATCCCTCTAACAATAACCGGAAAATCCCAAGCCTGTGTAGATAGCAATTTCATGTTCAAAAGCCACTTTACCCTTGGTGTAAAAACAATATTTCTAACGCCTGCCCCAGACCATCGCATGGCACACCATATTCTATGGGATAAATCCAAAATCTTGAGCATGTCCCACAAGGGCTTTCACAGCCTGGCCCCAAGACTTTTATGGCATCATCTCTTGCTATCAACCTCTCATCAGAATTCTCATCATTCTTTCATCTTGCTATACCTTTCATTTCTCTGGGCCTTTGTGTACCAGTTCTCACTGCCCAGAGAGCTTTTCTCCCTTTCTCCTCCAGGCAAGCCCCCATTGATTCTCTAAGACCCAGTTTAACTGGAACCCATCAGCAACACTTTCTCTAATTCTCCAAGTCAGACATGGGCACTGCCTAATCTGTGACCCCAAAGAACCCTACACATACATATTTTTTAAAATAGCACTTATCACATTATATTTTAATTACTTGTTTACAGAGTCCCTTCCCGAAGATTAACTGGCTCCTAAGACAGTAAGGGTAGTAGAAGTGAAATGGGAAGTGGGTATCAAAATCAGAGGTGGCCTGGGAACAGTGCACCCAGAAATATATTCAATTTTATATTTGGTAAAGGACAAAAAGTATACATTGTTTTCAGTTTGTAATACCAAGTTCAGAAAATTCAGCTCACCAAAATCTTGGATGAACACGACATCTGAAAGGTTCTCATATGGAGAGCTGGGGCTAGATCTCTGTGTCTATTTTAAGGGACCTCAAGGTAAATAAAGGCCAAAGACCATGTGTTATACATTGCTCATTCCTGGTATATACTAGATACAAAGATACTAATTGAATAAAAACTTTACATGTTAAACTAAAAAAATTTCAGATACCATCTTGATGAAACAAGTTATTTCTTCCCGAAATGTATAATAGGTTCTGAACAATCCTATTTGTGTATAAAGATAGTTACTCAAGCTTTCTCAAGAGCTGAAATAAGATCCCTATATATACAGGGGAAAATTGTAGAACACAAATATTTTTAAAGTTCCTTTATAAAGAGTAAAGAAATTTAATATTGTATGGCTTATCTTCCATAATCTACTCCCCCCAACCCCAAGCAATACAGTTATGGGTTTGAACTCTGGCGCTCCTTCTGTTCATCCAAAACCAGAATTTGGCTATAAATAGCGTATTTCATTACAGTTTTAGCCTTGATGGGGCATGTGTTATTTGGGCAATAGAAGCCACGAAAAAAGTGATCTAGGTCACTTTGTCTTATGATATTTGAAAGATTTCAGAGGTAAATACTTATTATATCTTAGACTCAGATGGTGCTATCTAAAAATGCTAAAATACTTTCTCAGATTCCTGGGTTTATAATGAAGAATAACTAACTTACCCGTAACTCCTGTTCTCCTAGCTGGTGCTTTTAATCTAGTATTAACTAGATTATTTAACTAGCAGCTAGTTAAATAATATAATGGTGACTCTCAAGGTAAATTAAAATGCTTTAATAGAGAGAACCAGTCAACTGTGGGAAGAAATAGTGCATTTGACTTTATATACCGTGGTACTTTCATTAACAAGACTTATACTTCAGTACAACTACATCTCTGTCAAGGTTAGCTGGTGACAAGAGCTCAAACCAACTTTGAAAAAATGTTTAAAAATAAACTCAGAGGGCTTCCCTGATGGCGCAGTGGTTGAGAGTCCGCCTGCCAATGCTAGGGAATGCGGGTTCATGCCCAGGTCCAGGAGGATCCCACATGCCACGGAGCGGCTGGGCCTGTGAGCCATGGCCACCAAGCCTGCGCGTCCGGAGCCTGTGCTCCGCAACGGGAGAGGCCACAACAGTGAGAGGCCCGTGTACAGCAAAAGAAGAAGAAAAAAAAAAAAACTCAGAGATTCAATCTTTCATAAAACAAGTATTACTAAGTGTCTACTATGTGCAGACATTTGTATTTGTGAACAAAACAAACAAAGGTAAGAATTCCAAGCCTTCATGGAGCTTACATTCTAGGGGGGAAGGACAATGCCCCTAACAATGAACCTAATAAGTTACACTGAATAAAGGATGTCTAAGAACCTTTCATTGTGAAATTAAGTTCGAATTTTGTAAATACTGATGACCTAGTCCTTTATGGACATAATGTCTGTCCACTGTGTCATTGAATCTCCACTGTGACACTCAAAGGTGCACCTCTTATGACTAACATGAATTGTTTGATAATATGAACCAATAACTAGATTTCATATTTTCTCTTTGAACTAGTGTCCAATGCGGCCTGTCCTCTCACTCAGAGCCCTCAGTATCCGTTTCCTGTTCTTCCAAACGAATGAAACGGATCTCCCTGTCTCTGAAAGCCATGCACGCCATATCTTGGTCGAGCACTACACTAAGTGCTGGGGATACAGAGTTTTTTAAGACACAATCTTTACCCCTAAAGAGTTAACTGTTCAATAGGAGAAAGACAAAGGAAGATCAAGGCTTATGAGTATGTAATTGAAGTGTGCAAAGCATGCTGGGTACATCTAGAGGATGGGATGATTACCTCTGCCTGGAGAAGGCTACTCTGAGAAGTGCCCAAGCTGAGTCTGGGAGGATGGGTAAATGTGTGAAGGCAGAAAGGTCCAGTCGTTCATATGGGCCAGGAAGCATATGAGCTTAGGACAGCAGCCAGAGAGAAAGTGACCCTAAGAAGCTAAATCCTAGAACAGTGGAGGCTATGTCTGCATGGATGCCATCACTAGGAACTACATCCCTCATGGGAAAAAATGGAAAACAAAAGTAAAGGTGGCTTCCAAGCAGACTTGAGCTATAGTACTAGGCACACTGAGAAAGATGACTGGACCTCAATACACAGGTTAACTAAAGGAAGGAGACCAAACAGCAAAAGAGGATGATACTTATAATGTAACCCAGACCCAAATCCCACCCATGTTCTCTTGGCAGACTTCTCCAACTCTCCACTGGACATGTCACCAACCAGTCATCCAGGGTTAACAGAAACCGTTCCACTCATATGCTAGTCTCGGCCCAGCAATGTTTCCAAACCAAGCACAGGGAAAGTGCCATTTTGTGTGCCCTGTATATAAGCAAAAGGTGGATAAGATAAAGAGAGCCTTCCACCCTCATGTTAAATACCCATGAAATGCATGTCCCAGAATTCACAGAAGACTATTTTTAACTACAGCCACTATCCTCTGGCACTAGATTATCAACAGTAAGAAGACATTATGCCATGGGATCGTTCTATGTGTTATATATAGCATGTTATAGCATAATCATCTGTCTCCCCAGCTCGTCTTGGGAACTCCTCAAGGACAGGGACTAGCTAATAGTAGGCATTCAATTAAGGGCTGACAAACAAATGAATGAATTAACCCACCAAATTCTTTTCCATAGTTCCAAGCTAGTATAACAGACAGAAAACACACAAATTGCTGTTATTTTTCATTCTAAATGATGACAGCAGGAGGCTATTCAACTACCTTCTCGCAAACATGAAGTCCATGGCCCTACATGTAGACGCACAGAGTCAAACGCCAGAATTGGATGCGAGCAATCTTTAAACTTAAATTTTTAAATAAACAGCTTTCCACTCTCTGAAATTTGCTGAGAGAATGCAATAATGGCAATTCAAGAGTCCCCTTTCCCCCAACACACACATCCAAGCTTTGAAAGAAACATCATAACCCAAAACACCATGGGACAAAAACCTTTCTGCAAAACTTCAAGAACGTGGTTTAAACCCTCATCTCCTTTGAATGACTACATAAATATGCAGTGTCCTAGCCAAGGCTGAAATATACCATTAGACAAAAATGGAAGAGAAAATTTTCTTGAAAAAAACACTGTTAAATAAAAAGTAAGTAATAATTTACATCAGAGTCTAATACCCTGGGCAGGCAATCCTTGGGCCTAGACTACTGAGGTGTGCTTGAGAACAGCAGCCTCACAAAGCAGCCGGGTTTGTCCCTTCTTCTTAAGGTCTTTCCAGCAGTTGTTCTCTAGTGCCCAAATTAGATGCTATGCTTGATGAAGAAGAAAGTTGATTTCACTGATTAAAAATAATAATAAGATTTGTGTAGAGAAAGGCAGAAGTAGCAGTCCTGACTGACAGTTACTGAGCTCAGGCACTTCGAAAGTCAGCCCTCACCCCCTCATGGTGTGAGGGTGTGTGTGTTTGGGGGGCAGAGGGGTCTCTTCCTAGTGAGGAGGAGAAGAAAGTGCAGAGACTAGTACACCAGAGAACTACCCTTTCTGGAATTCATAGAGGGTCTGGCCTCTTATCCCCAGGCCCAAGCCTGGGAACCCGGGTTTTGTCAGGGGCGCCTCCCGGCTGTCCTGCCCTGAGCTGTTGCACATGAGCAGAGACAGACAGGAGGCAGGCCCCTCTGACACCTACTTAACCGAGGCAGATGGGGAGGAGGGTGTGTGGGATGCCTTTACTTCCCCCTCAGGAGGCTCCCAGCAGGAGCCCAGAGCCAGCAGCTCCAAAATCAGATTTCCACACATCCTCCCACCCCAGAACATGCCTTACGTCTCTGGCAGGAGGAAACGGAGCAGTAAGCAAGTATGATTCTAGTGTATGAAGGGGGTTTTAGAAGACCTAAAGAAGGCTTCTTACAGGATTCTGCACTTTTTTCAAACCTCTACAGAGGGAGCCAAGTTGGGAAACAGTTACTCACTCACTGACCCAAAGGGGGCAGGGGTGTTACTCTGAGAAGGACACAATCAGTGTCTGCAAGACGTCCTGAGCTACAGACACATACTTTATTAATAATCTTACATACACAAAATGTCCAAGGGAAAGCCTAACAGGCTAATTTCTGACAGCTCCAGATAACAGCAGGAGGAACTGAAGCCACGCTGATTCTCCAGCTTCTACACACTCCCCAGAAGCAATGATCCCTTTTCCCACCCAAGGGATGTGATACAAATAAATAAATACAATTATCTGTAGAACTTAAAGTGCAAGGACAACATTGTGAAGTCCTTCGCCCCAAGTGCAGTGACTTTTGGGAAACAGATAGGAAAATAAAAAGAACAGCTGGAAAATTTAATTACAGAAGAACAACGCAAATGCTGACATTGTTTCACAGAACTAGCCAATAGCCAAAGCCATTTTCCTTACCTTAAGATACAGAAGCAACTCTTGGCTCCTGAAGATAAGCGGCAGAACCCGAATCTCTGTTTGCTGTCAATGTCAGTGAGCACAAACGTGAAGTTCTGGCCAACTTGGCTAACTGAGAGGCTGCGGCAGAGACAGAACAAAGGGCAAAATGAATGTGCAGTAAGTTTCCTGATAAACTATCTAATCACAACAAGTCGTTGAACCTGTAACATTTCCTTTCTCAGTGGAATTCTTTATAAATGAACTTAAAATTTACACACTTCAAGGGAACAGACTGTGAGCTAGTATTTAAAAACAAAAAAAAGACAGCAAGCAGCGACCACGTCATCACAGCTACCAAACCTACTTGCTGAGCTCAGGCAGGTGTCACTGTTGATCACTGCATCCAGTTCTGAAAGGTGCATTCTATTAACCTCATTTTATAGATGAAGAAATAACCTACAGTGGCACTGCCTAAGGTGCCAGCTGGTAAACTGCAAAAAGCTGAATTTTAAACCCAGACCCATCTGACGCCAAAGCCCTCTCTGCCAGCTCGCTGGTAATGATGCTCACTTGATCATTCCTCTAGTTCAGAAAATAACAGGGATTGCAACAGCAGAATTGAAGTACCAGCCACAAAGTTAGACACTTGATATTATACCATCTCACTGACTCTCCCAGCAACCCTGGAATTTAGAAGATGTTCCCATTTTACAGAAAAGGAAACTATAGAACTGAATAGGTAAATAACTGAATCAAGTTCACAGAGCTACTAAGGGGAGGACCTGGAATTCAAAAGAGGGCAAGATTAGCTATTATCTTCCTAAATTCCTGTATCTTTCATAATTTCCGAATTTATGAGGAATATATTTTATATCTTACAGGACAGAAATAGCAAATGTCTTATCAATGCAAGGCATTTTCTAAGAAATAGAAACAAGGTTTTAAAGAAAAACATTTAAGATAAAAGCTAAAAATTCCTGCATCAACACAAAAATCAGCAAACCACACATAAAACAGAAAACATCTGCTTCAAAAAATTAAAAAGCATATTACTAATCACATTAATCTAGAAACTCTTTTTTAAAGTTACAAAATGTTTAAAAAATCCACTTTTTAAAATCAGTTTACCAGTTAGCTTAGGTTCCTTTTTAAAAAGAAGCTAAATATTACAAATTCTAATACACAAATTTATGCTAACCTAATATTTTAGAATGTGACATTGAATTATTCAAAGGAACTCATTAACTAGTATTGTATCTTATATAGAACAAATTTTACAAAATATACTCAAATTGATAAAATATTCAAATTGATGCTCTCACCTATAATCTGTTATAAATTGTCAGTAGAAATGAAAACTCATGGTTCACCAGGCCTTTTCCAAAGGCAGACTGATTGAGTTTTTTGATAGGATGTGAATTAAGTTTTCAAATATGGATAGCCTTTTTTTCCTAAAACTCCCTTATACAGGCCACATAAGAAAATTAAAGAGACTTTCAAGGTATTCCAGAACAAAAGGTCACATTAAAGGAAACAATTCCAGCCCTCAAGGAGTGGTTAGAGAGTACAAGAAAATAATTCAGAAAGAAAAGAATGTTCCAACACTCCTTTTTTAACTAGGAAGGTGAACAAAAACAAGGTAGCAATTTAAAAGCAATGTGGTAATAAAACAGGTGTAAGTAAGTAATGCTATCCCTCCACCTTACACAAGCCAGGAGAAGGAACATATTTCTATAAAAGTTATAGAGCTGTCAAGGGGACACCAAACTACCTTCTTATGGCTGTTATGTTTTATCTATAAAGCTTGGATACTGTGTTACTATGGTGATTTAATACTATGTTTTAAAGGGGGATTATATGATTAATTTTAACAAGGTTGAGAACTAAAGATGTGTGAGAAACAGGATTCTAGCTCACATAATTAAAGTGATTGGGGAAAAAAGTGGGCCTCATTGGGGGAGGGGGGAAACCTGTATTATTGAAATATTTAAACCAACAGGTCAGGATGATTCTAAGTTACAAATAAGGTCATGCTTTTATGAAAAACTATCATGTGATCATGTAAAATATGACTGTTCATTATTTTAACTCAGGGTTTGATTTCACTTCTAGACTGTTTAAAAAGAAGCAATCCTAGAAGGAAAGGGTATTGATAGGACTAGATGAAAAGAAAACACCCAGGATTTCTAGGAAAAGGACACAGAAGGAACACAACTTGGTTTGTGATTTGAATGTCATTAATTTCTCTATTATCTTTTCACTACCTTTAAAAAGGCTGAAAATTCTTTCAGCTACATTGTAGGCTCAAAGAAAGATTCATTACTCATTTACTTCGTTCAAATCCCAATTCAATCACTTGCTAACTGGGCCTTAATTTAGCAAGTTACTTAACCTCTAAGTAGCTCAGTTTCTTCTCCTGGAAACTACCACCCAACCCATAGCATATTTGAGGAATAAGTGAGATAAGCATTTGGTATAAAGGCTAGACCACTGTAGGAACAATTAATAAAAGAGATACAAGCTGCTACCATCTGATTGAAAACTACAATTCATGTTAAAATCATCCATTTGCTTAGAATCTTCCTGACTGACTCAGCTTTGTAATACTTCTAAGTGGAGAAAGGAAGCCTGCCTTTCAGCAAGGGGGAGTCCTCTGGGTGACCAAGTGAGTTACTCATTCTTGCATTAAAGTGAAAAAGATTCTTTTTGGGGTGCCACAACTTAGAATGGGACACATTATTCTCAGTTGATTCACCTTTTAAATTCCTAGTAGGGTGAAGTACAAGTCATTAAAAGCCCCAGACCATTAAACTCTAAAATATTTTTTCCTTGGATACTCAAATTAACAGTCAAATTGAGTTCAGATTAACTCAAAGGAGTCTGAATCTTCAAGGAATTTGTCATTTCCTCTCTACTATTTCTCCATAAAAAATGACTTTGGGGAAAGAAAGGGTTGGTTTCCTTAAAGGCTGCAGTTTTTGTGATTACCTCCAGGATCAGAATCCATGCATTTTTTACAGGAATCAGAGATTTCATGATGATTAAAGGTAGTGGGAATCTTAGAAACCATCTCGTCCAATTCTCTTGTTTCATAGATGGGGAAACTGAGGCTCAGGGTGTTTTGTTGTGATGGTGGTTTTGGTTTGCTTTTTTCAAAGTAACCAGGACCAAAATAAAAACCCAAGCCCAATTCTGGTTCAAAGTCCTTTCCATTCTGCCATGCTGCACCAAACACAATGAAAACCCTCCAAAGAAGTTGTCAACTCTGTTTAAGGAAATCAGGTATGTGAGGAATTCAAATAGTTGTCTCATCAAACAGACTAACTATACTTCCCACTAAGCAAGAGAAACCAAATTTGAGTATTTCCAGAATTAAACCAGGTGACCAGGACCAAAATCACCCTTAGCTGTGCTTCCCATGCCTAGGTGAATACAGAAAACAGAGGAGAAAAGTAATGACCATTCCAACCACAGACTTTAAAATTCATGCTCCCTTTTAAATGCCTGTCAGCCACTCAAGACCCCTCCTACAGCACTGTGCCTAATATTCAAGTTATTTATAGGTTCAGGGTATAAATGGCATGAAGCAAGTGGATGGATAGTTTGATTCCAATCTTCCAGTGAGAAATCAGATTTTCTATATCAGCCTCACTTTTTTCTTTTTCTTTTTGTTTTGTTTTTTGTTTTTTGTTTTGTTTTGTTTTTGTTTTTGCGGTATGTGGGCCTCTCACTGTTGTGGCCTCTCCCGTTGTGGAGCACAGGCTCCGGACGCGCAGGCTCAGCGGCCATGGTTCACGGGCCCAGCCGCTCCGTGGCATGTGGGATCTTCCCGGACCAGGGCACGAACCCGTGTGCCCTGCATCGGCAGGCAGACTCTCAACCACTGCACCACCAGGGAAGCCCTATCAGCCTCACTTTTAAGTTTAGTTACCCATCTTACAAACTGAGCAACTATATTGGGCACCGTAACAAGTGCTGGATATACAACATCCATCCTGCTGTGGAGCTTCCTGTCTAGTTGGAGAAAGCATAATAAACTCAAAGCATACAGCGTGTGTTAGGGTTATATGAAACGAAAGAAAGAACAAAGACAGAAGAAAATGGAAGAGAAGGAAAAGCCCTACTGAGACAATGTGGTCAGAGACAGCTTCTCAAAAATGCTGACAATACTGACCTAAAGGATGGGATGGAGCAGCCACTCCACAAGCCGGGCACTGGGTGTTTCAGGCAGAGAAAGAGCTGCACAGAGATTCTTCAGCTGGAAAGAGCTGGGCATGTTCAAGGTACTAAAAGGTCACCAGTACAGTTAAGGCCCCAGAGACAAGGAGGAAGTGGCTTAAGAAGGTGCAAGATAAAGCAAGCACCAGATCATGCAGAGAGCCCCATAGACCATGGTAAAGAATTAGGATTGGCTGATTGATTGATTAATAAGGGCAATGGAAAGGTATTGAATGATTTTAATCAAGAGAATAACAGTCTGGCCTACAGTTCTAAAATTTTTATCTGACTCTTACGTGGAGAACAGTTTGGAAGAAGGCAAAAGTAGGAACAGAGAAAACAGTCAGGAGGCTAGAGCAATAGTCCAGGTGAGATTGGATGGTGGCTTAACTCTTGTAGTGAGAGTGAAAATGCATCAGGTGGATAGATCCAAGTTAGAGCCAGCAGATGGACTGAGATGGAGTAAAAAGGCAGCATATTACCATTTAATGGTAGGAAAGTCTAACGTGTTTGGGAAGAGTTCCAAGAGTTTTATCTGGGACATGTTAAGTCTAAGAAACCTGTAAATAGAAATGTCCAGTAAATAGCTGAACATACTATGTAGGAAATCAGGGGAAAAGTTTGGGCTGGAGCTATAAATTTGGAAATCATCTACACAGAGATGGTATTTAACACCATGGTAAAGGATAAGATCACTTAGGAAGAGAATTGAGGGAGAAACAGAAGAGGATCCAGGACTAAGTTACAGAAATACCAATTTAGAGGATGGGTAGAGAAGAGATCATCAAAGAAGAAAAGAAGAACCACCAGGCAGAACAAGCAGGAGGGAGTGGTCGACCAAATCCACAGGCATCAAGATAAGAGAAAAAAAAGTGAATTGAATTGAGCAACATGGAGGTTTTAGACAGTCTTGATAAGAAAAGCTCTAGTAGAATGACAAGCTAAAGAAGGCTGAGCAATAAATTAAAATGTGTAGGTAACTCTTCCAAGAAGTGGAGAATTAGGCAGTAATTGAATGGGAATGAAGAGTCAAAGATGGGTATTATTTTTAGGATGGAGGAATACCAGAGCTTGTTTTTAAGCTGTTGGGAATGATTCAATAGAGGCAGAGACTTATGATGCAGGAGAAAGAAGATGAAACAGTAAGATTTGGACTTTGGATTAGAATCCCAGATATGCCACTCACTACGGATGTGAGCACAGGCAAGTTACTGCACCTCTCTGAGCCTCATCTCTAAAATGGGAATAATACTTACCTTGCAAAGTGGTTTTGAGGATTAGAAATAATGTATACAAAGTAACTGGCATCTAATAGGTACACAGTGAAAATAATTACTATTGTTATGAAATTATAAAATTTGAGAGATGGAATAGAAATATTTTGCTGTTCTGTTTATTACAGCTTCCTAGCAATTACCTGTTGGGCCATCTACTGCAAGGCATCCATAAGAGCTGCTTCTCCTTTCCTTCACTGTATATGAGACATCAGGCGGGAATCAAGTTTATCACACACCAAGCTTTAGTTACATGAGCCTCAAAGTTTCTTTCCATAAACACAACTTCCATCTGCCTAAGACTCGAGTTTTTCACATTCCCTGCTCAAAGATCCAAGTGGCAAAAATGGCATTGACCCAAAATGCCTGGGGACCAAGAGTAGGTCACACATTCTGCTCGAGAAACTCACTGGATAATTCTAAGAAGAGAGATCCCTCCACTCCCTCATCTACACGAGCCCGACAATGTAAAAATGAATCATAACTGGAGAATGAAAAAGTATCAAAACAAAACAAAGAATCAAAACTAGAAGGAACAGCAGAGACCTAGTTCAATTCCCTCATTTCATCCGTGAAGAAACTAAGGTACTCATGGGAGAGGCCACTTGCCTCACGGCACAGAGCAAGTCAACGGCAGAACCAAAACTGTAACCTAGGTCTCCTGGTTGATACCCCCGATGTTTTGTCCACCAAAGCCCAATTGCTTCATGGTTCTCAAATGCTACAGAAAATGACCATGGGGCACAGCTTAACCAAGAGCTTAAGCTAAATCAAGGGACTAAACCAAGGGTGGAAAACAAGGGATGCAAGTGGCCAAATGGATTCAGTTTTGAAAAGCACAGCAGGACGAATGCATAGAAGTGGAAGCGAGATGAGAGATCTGGGCAGACATATACTAAAGCACTAATCATGAGCCTTAGTTTCATTTTCTTTCAATTATCTGAATAAAAATGGGTTTCATTGTCTTCAGTTATCTGAATTTTCTACTTTTTTACAATAACTACATATTGCCTTTGAAATAAATGTAAAGAGTTTGCTTGGTGACTTTCTTTGTGGTGTGATGGATCTAACAACGGCAGTAAGATATAGAACAAGTATGATGGAACTGGCAGTCAGACAAACGTGGGTTCCCACAGCAGCTCCGCCACTTACCAATGGTGGGACCTTGGGCACATTAGCAAACCTAGCTGAGCCTCTGTTTCCTCATATGTGGCATTATGATAATGGCAACCTTGCAAATGTGTAAGATTTTAACGCAGGAAAAGAACACAACAGAATGCGTGGCACATAACAGATACATAATAAAATGGTAAATAGCATTTGAACCATATTTGCACCTGTGATTACAACCTAAACCATTAAACTATGCCTCTGCCCTTGAAAAGATGTCATTTCACTTCATGCTCATGTCACTTGTGTGTACTAGTATAATTTAATAGGACAACTGAATAGTAGCTGGTTTTCTGGGTTCTGAAAGAAGATAAGCACAAACATGGAGAACAGCTTTTCCACCATCCAGTGAATCTCTTGAGTGCTTTGACTAACTGAAGCAGGTTGCCAACTATCAAGAGCAAGCAAGTAGCACCACAATATGAAATGGTATTCAAATCTTTTTTATTTTTTTTGAAGAGCCTGCTTTCATCAAGAATAAAAACTTTTTGAGAGTGATACAGGGATCTCAGCACTGTCATTTCACTGCTCCTTTCCACCAAGTGCTTCAAGTACAGGGTAGGGTAGAAATAACTCTGGCTTGGGAATAAGATTATCCGTCCCCCCGCCCTCCGGCTCTGTAATTACATAGCTGTGACATAAGGAATTCATTTCACCTCTATGGATCTTACTTTCCCTTCTGTAAAATGGGATGCTTAAGCCAGATGAATTTCAGCTTTAAAATCCTGTGGTCTTATTCCCACACATTTTCAAGGCCTCCTGTAGTCAGAGCCCAAGCTCTTATGGCACACATTACCCTCTCAGCAGGAGGCTCCATCTGCTCTGGCCAAGTGACCTCTAGATCTCTAGGCTCATTCGCAGTTTCTCCTCTACCTTGCTCTTCAGCGCATGTTGGGGGTTGGGCTCTCCCTTCCACTTACCCCATTCTTGCTGTCCTTGCAGTCTCAACACAAGCCTCACCCACTATATGATGTTTTCTCTGACCACCTCAGTCTTTCCCAACCTCATTATCCTTTTGGATAGATATTGTTTACTGTGTCTTTACAATACATTCTGGACTAGACTGACAAACGCATGGACAGCAGAGCTCCAAGTCTGATACCATTTCCATACCACCCAACATAATGCTACACATTCTGAACCTTCCTTTGCTCTTTTGTAAAAGAGATACCACCGCCACCTATCTCCTAGAGTTGCTGGCAAGAATAAATGAGGTATTACTGTAAAAATGTCCAGCATGTTGACTAGAATCAATTAAGAACTGAAATACTAATTTCCTTCCTTACCTCCCTCTATTTGGTGACTAGTCTTCCCACAAGGTGGTCTACTGAGAAATGTACTCATTTGGGAGATGGATGTCTAGACTGTACTAGCAGCCTAAGCGGACCTTGGGCAAGTCACAATTTCTCTACAGCTTAGATTTCTTCCAATGATGATATCAGCACTTGTTCTCATCTTTTATGACAGAAGGATAAAATGAGATAACACATGAGAAAGCACTTTCTTTTGAAGAGCTACCAGCATTATTATTTTTCATAAGTCCTAGTTTCAGAAAGAAAAACCTTAAAACAACAGAAGAGACAGCAAGATGCCAATGTTAATGGGTGATTTGATGACGACTGTGAAAATCCCACTCTTGATATAGACTAGAAATGTCAGAAAGTTGTATTTACTGTTCCTTGAGGTAGAAAAGCACAGATACTGAAAAGATTAGGTAGCTTTCTTTTTTGAACATAATCACCCGGGGCATTACTCATCTCCCATGCCGACATATTTTCTAAGTCAAACAATATCATAAATACCTCTGCGGGGCTTTGTGGGCCTCGGAATCTGGGCATATCCATTTGACAGTGCTAACTGCGAGCTAATAAAAAGCAGTGACGTTAGAACCTTTGTATTTTTTGTAAACAAACTTAATTATTATTATCTCTTCTGCAGTGAAGTATGCCACAGTTAGAAGTGGGGCAACAGAAGAGAAAAAATATAGTCCCCCAACTAAGCTGATTTTTTTGTATCAATAAAAGTTATCAATGCCTACAGGGTGCATAATACAATACAATGTAAGAAAGAACCATTGTATACAGTTAAGATTAAAATATATCCATAAAGAGACATTTCTGTCCCAAATTGTTTTGTGAAAAAAAAAATGAGGAACACGATTAGGGGAGGGTAATTTGGAGAGAAGCATTTTAGAAGAAAGATGTTTTTCTAACAAAATAAAGACATCAGCCGTTACTGGTGACAAAACAGATTTTAGCACTATAACTTAAGGACTCTGTTTTTCTTCCATTTCAGAATGCAATCACCCAGACTGGTAGGTAAGTAAAGATGTGTGCGTGGCATGAGATAGGGAGGGTGTGTGGTGTGTGTGTGTGTGTGTGTGTATGTGTGGTGTGTGTGTGTGTGTGTGTGTGTGTGTGTGTGTTGGGAGGGATTTAATCTCATTGCTTATTTCTTCTAATATTAGTTTATAAAGTCAATTAAGGAATACCTATCCAAAACAGATCACCACTCTTATCAAGGAGTCATGTAAAGATATATTCTTATTTTTCTTTGTTAAATACCTAGCGACATTTTAAAAACATTTCAGCTTTATTAATTTGTATAAATATGCCCTTGCCATAATTTGTAATACATTTTATAAGCAACTGGAGGAGATTTCATGCATCACTAATTCATACATGTAAATGTGAAGTTTGCATTAAACGTCTCTAAACAAAACCCTACTTCCTTGCTATTTTTAGAAGGAATAGGATAAAGAAGAGACAAGAAGACTCTCATTACAAAGGCTGACCCTCTTAAAATTAAGGCTATTCTGTTTTGAGCATCAACCTGCTACTAAAACAGCGCTGGTACCAGGATTTTAAAAGGCCCGAGTCTGGAAATACTATGATGGTTGATTGGCTTTAAAAAATAACATGTTAGAACCACAGAAAACAGTGATTATAAGTGGCTGGCAACATTCCAAAGCTGCTTTTTAGTACTCCTTTGCTTTTTAGTATTCTTTTAAACCCCTTTGGCTACCAGTTCTCATCTCACACAATTTTTAGGTTTATGCCAAAAAAACCAGGACACTGCTACTACAAAGTGTAGAAAAGATCCAAGCAGTACACTACCCACACGCACTCTAAATCACTAAACTCTTTCAGGTCTGCCTCGTCTGGGTATACTAAAATATATGATAGAACCTTCCTGAAGATGGGCACATTGCATAGCTTTCTTGGAACAGATTATGCCACTTATTATTTATAATGATATTTTCTAAAACCTCTGTCGCTAAAAGTGGAACTTAACATTTATACAGTCTAATAGTTCAATTTTCCATGAAGACAACATTACGAATAGGCAGCAATCAAGTGAAAAAATAAATGATTGCAAAAACAATGCTTAAACTGTAATGAAAAATACAGTAGACCTTACTTGAAAATAAGTTAAGATGACTGTTTTGTCATTTTATTAGCATTATTAGTAAATTAGTTTTATAAGTTAAAAAAGCTCTTCTAAAATTGTTTTTAAAAATAAGCCATTTAAAAATAAGCTATTGGCTTATTTAAAAATAAGAAAACAAAAAAAGACCCTCAGACTATTTTAATTATCTTCAAGTTCTGATATTCATACCATTTCAAGAAACAGTTAATCATAATGCAAATACTAAGGAAATGTTTAGATGATTTTTATTTTTTAGTCTAGAAATCTATTGACAATGCTTATTTCCCCAGAGATACCATTCTTAGACACCTAAACAAAATGCAAGACACTATTTGGCAATGTGCTTTTTAAATAGCTGAACACCTTTAAACAAGTTGGGCCTATACTGATTTAAATTTTAAGTTGAAGTCTAAGAAAAACAAAGTCTATATAATACTCATAAGGCCATGGAGTTACGTAATACTACTTGGTTAAGTCAAATATATTCCTATTTCAATAAAAATTAAATAGCACTGGATTAAATACCAACCATTCTTAATCATGGTTTGAGTCTGATAACCAAAATTAAAAATTTAATGTCATGGAAAATATATCTCACAAACTAACCAATGCAAAGTTCTAGGCTTTAAACCTTTTGATAGTGTCAATAAAATCCCCAGGAAAGGAGAATACTGCAACTCTCCTTGGAACATAGGTGTTTTAAATCATGGTTAAACAGACAGAATGTTAAGAATGGTATGGTTTTTATTTTCCATAGCAGGTTTATTGACACTTTTTTTTCTAGTAAAGTTTGAAAATCTGACACTACCTGTCCACATAGAAGGGGAAACAAAACTTGGTCAAAGTCTGTAGAACTTCCTGTGGAGAGAAAGAGAGATAATTTATACATCTAATGGGACCAATAAATCTAACATTAACCATGGCACACAATCTAGCAACTTTACCCTAAAGAAAGAGGAGACAGATGAAGAAATATGGGCTTTATCAATTACATGGGAGGAGTACCAGGCAGTCAATCATGAGAAATAATAAACATGATCAAACTTCATTAAAAATGAAAAATTAATCAAGAATCACACATGGGCAAGCAGCAGGAGCCGTGCAGGAAAGCTCTGAAGGGAGGGAGGCGGGTGGGTTGCTGAGTGTTAACACCCCTCCAGGGACCATCTCCAGCCTGACCATATGGATCAGAGTGAATAACACCGAGCCACATGGGTTTGGCCTGGCAGGGCCGCTGTTGCTGGCACCGTTTTTGCCTGTTACCTAGGAACAGAGGGGGCCAGGATTAGACAACGCTTCCCAACATCAATAGGCCAAATCACAAGCAAAATAGAAAACCAACTGGAAGACAATTGTCCCCGAACATTGTCAACTACATTTTTTTAGAGTTTAAAACTTTATTTACTTACTTTATAAAGAAGTTGCCATTTCTGGCATGAATTTATTTTGTAATCAAACTATAACAATTTTAAGTGTGCAGTATTTTTAGTCATTATCATTAAACATCATTATCAAAATGGAACACACTTACCTGCTTGTAATTTATAAAAATCCAAAGCAAACTACCAGTTTAAATGTCTTTTTACAAATATGTAGGTACATAAAACCAAGCACATTACTCAGGGGAAGTATACAAAAAGGGTACAAAAAAAAACCCAGAGTGACATTTCAAAGACTTATTCATAAAAGAGAAACTTCTAACATTAAGAATACTATATGAGACACAACATACAGTGGTGTGTGACTTTTCCCAATAGATACATTTCACGTACACAGAATATATACAAACAGCAACACACAGACCCAAGTAATTAATCATTACTTCCCTCACAGAATTTTCTCTAACTTGACTTAATTTTAACTGCAGACTTGGACAGACCACAGTTGGTGCTTATCATAAGTTCATAGACCAATGTTATAAATTTTAAAAAAGTATTCCTTTCATGCATTTGATTTGCTTTTTAACTATTTAAAATCCAACTTCAAGACAAAATGAAGAACACATTTTTCAGTCATTGAGAAGCTGGTTCAAATTAAAACAAACATGCCCATTGCAAATCCTAATCCAAGTGATAAATTAAAGATCAGTTTACAAATGTAGCACTTTTCTAACCAATAATAATGAATTATCAATGCTAACTGAATTGATGCTTCTCGCTTCATTTATTTTTAAAACCAGTTCTATCACTCAAGAAATAAACCACATCAATCTAATAACCCACTCAATGAAGCAGAAAGCACATTGACTTTCTCTGCCAGAGCATGTTCTGCCTACATAATTCAATTGAGCATATCCTATTTTTTTAATATCATTTTGGGCTGGGTGTATATCACAGCACTGTTAAGGCATTTCATGATATAGTAAAGGAATAGAAAAGTGAAAAATGAAAAAGGGTAGGTAAGAATACTTCAGCATATCCTGAGGCATTACTGATACATTAATTAATTTCATAATGTGGCATATTCATAAGACCATACACATACTGTTTTAAAACTCATAGTAAAATAAACTGCAATAGGTTAATGGGGAATCAGAAGAACAATAGCAATTTTTCAATGCATAATGTTATTATCAGGCAAATATTGGCAAAGAGATCATAAAACCCATTCATTTTAATGTCTGCAGTTTTAATTATAAAATATATTATAAGCCGCATAAACAAAACTCTTAGGATTTACACACAAAAAGAAATTCCTTACAAATTCCTTTCACATCAAGTTTCAAATACCACAAAGCATTGCTTGACTTTAGTTTATGTACCAAGCATTCTCTAAAACTCAGTCCCCAGTGCTCACTCATTGCGAACACCAGCTACAAAGACATTTATCCTTTACCCTTCAAAAGTTACAGGTGCAGACGTACTCCTCTACTCTATGCTGGAGTTGAGCTGACAAAAGCCCTCAAGATTTTTGAAAGAAAGGACCCCCATGGCTACAGCAGAGTCAGAGAAATCTAATATGCCCAACTTATTACTCACTACAATACAGAAACTACTTACCACTTTCTAATGTCAAGAGTAATAAGCAACCATGAACTTGTCTGTCAGATAATATTAGAACAAATATCAAAATACCCAATGTAGGCTGAGTACAACCCACCTCCCAAGAGCTTTCCTTTTTACCCAAGAAAGCAGTGATAAGTCTAATTAAGCAATGGGGCAGGGGGATGGGGAGGAGGGAAGGGAATATAGGCAAATGTAGGCACATGTTTGTGCATTACAATGTTTCTTCATGTTTGTGATATTACAAGAGTTTGATATTCCAATTGAAGTCAAACAGCACAGTAGTGTGCTGTCAGAGGAGAAAACAAAAATGAGCATTGCTCTGTGTTAGGCAAATTCACACATCATCTCAATCAGAACTGAAAAATCAAACTTCTCAGTTTGGGAAGGGGAGGACAGGAACAGGGAGGGGAAAACAAGTAATGTTTCCTGTAAATAAAAACTGCTGAAATAAACCAATTTTTCTTAATACTGATGTTTTCCCCATATATAAATAGGTAACTACCTTATCCTCTCTTTCCAAAGAAAAACAATTACTTCAATATGAAAAGTACCACTCTCTGAGAGAGGGGACTTTAAAACCCTGATTTAAACTTATTTTGAGCATCATGCTTATAGCAGAGTGTCCCACAGTCTTTCAATATTTACTTTACTGGGAAAACAGTCACTAGCCAGTTACCAACACATTTTTCTCTCTTGAACCTGTGTCTTTGGCTAGGGAACTTTCTTTGTAGAAAGTAATTCTCCTGTTTTCTTCTCTCTCTCTCTCTCTCTCTCTCCTCTCTCTCTCTCTCTCTCTCTCTCTTTCTCCCTCCCTCTCTCCTTCGCCTACACAAGCTCTTTCAGACAACCAGCCTCAGTACAACCTCAACTGCCACGTAAATCATAAATCAGATCTTGGAGATGCAATACAGCTGATGAAATGTAAATGACCTCGTTGCTAAGGCAGGGGGTGGGGAAGATTGTGCCAGCTCTCCAGATCAATTCCCAAGTTTATATTTTCACAAATCTTTTTATGTACAGTTTGATTTTTTAACATTTTAATGAGCAAACAGTGCATCTATAGTAGCCAGTCACCACAGTTAAAGTGCAGGGCATGAACTAGATCCCAGGAGGGAACCAGTCCACCATGTCACCACTGGCTTTAGGACATTTGCCACCTGGTTCCATGTCCCCAGGTTCCAACTCTTTTCTTAATCAAAACACTGCTGACATTATAAACCCCAGATGGGTTTTCTAAAATCCCTCCCAATCAATATATCCAACACATAACTTATTGGAGACAACACTGAGCTCATTGATTAAGGTGAGTTCAGTAGCAAAGTTTTCAAAATAAATGAGACAAGAATATAGAATTCAACCCCTTTGTGTCACCAGACAATTTATGAAATAGGCAATTTCCAAAAGGGCTTTTCTTCCCAACACAATATACAATACTTCATGTGGGAATAAGTAAGAGCAGAAGGGGCAGGGGGGGAGCGTGGAGGGCAGGCAGTTGCACTAACCTTTCAGTTATGGGTATATTAAGCAGCAGACCGCACAATGCAGTAGAAAAGCAACAACATCTACAAAGCTCTGCCCACAAGGAGATACCAAATCTCAGAGTGTGAACCAAAATATGAAATCAACAACCCTAACACTGGACTCATTTGCAAGTGAAAATCAGAAATGAATTCAAGATTCATCTCAGTCTTCTTTGGATTCATTTCACCCAGTTTGAATTCTCATACAGTCAGAAGGCCCATCAAGGGACCTTATTCCAATCTGGACAAAGTCGATTATGTTCTGATGAAACCGAGCTATTCCCTTAAAAACCTGGTAAAATTTTACATTTATAATATTATCCATAATAGAATCCTATCTGGAGGCAAAACTTCTAAGACTAAATTTGATGTAGTTAACAAGGATTATTAATAATGAGAGGCTAAACCAATTCCCCCTGAATTTGGAGTGCAGGGTGGGAAGGTGTATGAGATACTGCAACAGCCATCAGTTCAGATGTCAAATACTTTGTTTTCATTACTTCACTGAAACCCATAAACAAAAATTAGTTGTATTTGGCAGATGAAAACAAATGACAGTCAAACACAGACATACGCACCCCACAAATAAATGCCATCTGAAAGACAAAAGTGCAGGCTGATTATAATGTCCACTGGGGTTACAGAATGTTGGGAGATGAGGCACATTCTCAGTAGTCCAAAAGGAAAAAGAAAATGTGTGCAGGAAAACATTTAAATAGAGCAAAGAGACTGCTTGAATAAATTAATGTATTTTAAAATATGTAAAGCTACAATCACCCTTTGGAAATTGCTGGTATAGTGGTCGATAATTCACCTTTGTCCAAAAAGGAGTGAAGGAGGAAGAAGCTGGAAGACAGTAGGAGAGCATTTCCTGAGTCTCTCATATCTAATTTATTTGTTCATTTCAGAATGTAGATGTGTGATGAAAAGATCAGTGGAGCCCAAATTCCTAAAATACTCTATTTCTATGTTTAAAAAAATTTTTTAATAGCATGAGGTAAATGCTGACCCTCTAAGTCCTGCAAGTGAGATCAGTGCAACTGACTTGAAAGAAAAGGCTTTGATTGATGATCTCAAAACTCAAGTTGAAAGTTAAAAACAGAACACACACAAAATCCAAACATACAAAAAAGCTAGCAAAATTTCTACCTTAAGCCATTTCAAGTTAAAACCAGGGACTCCAAGTGAAAGCTAACAGAGGTTTTAATGCTTATGATTCAGAAGAGTAAAACAGAATGGTAAGAAGTTCTTAGAAGCTTAATTAGCACCAAGTTCAACAATGTTGACCAGAAATTTCCTAAATATGAAAACAGGAAATACAATTTTTCTCCTTCCCTATAAATGTCAAATTAAACCCAAGATCCATACTATAGTTACAACCAAACTTTTATTTTTTTCCAATGAGAAAAGGCTTTGAATAAAGGATTTTACAGAAAGGCCTTTCAACACCCGAACATAAAAGCCGGGTCAAATTTCTAACAACGCTGCTCAAATGCTACAGAGTCTGCTTCTTTTCTTTGGTATACTTCAATATTTACTCTCAGTTCACTTTTTATAAACTTTAATTTTGAGTCATGCATATGTTATCATTATGCTAACTTGTGTAATATCTAATATGCATAGTCAATGTTGTAATTCAAAAATTAAATTACAATAAGATAGAAATTCACCATTTTCTATACCATGTATCATGTAAACTTTATATCTAAATTATCAAGGACACTAAGTATATAGGTGGAATGCTTACAACAGCAGAAGAGCCACCTCTAGAACTACTTTTAAGTGTAAATCTTCATGACCTTTGAAGTCTAAAGTAAAAATACTGAATCTTATACAAAAGTTTTTTTTAATTTAACACACTTTATCCTTTTGTATCCTTCCCTTTCTTCAAAAATTAAAGTCGTCCCCAAATTACGATATTATATAACATTCTATATTCTCGGATTTCATTTTATTAACTTTAAACCTTACAGCAAAAGGTTTGAAAATGAGAGAGCTATATTTATAAGGTCAATGTTAAACACCAATAAACTTTGTGACACTGTTAAAAATACTTCGAAAATGAATAAATGATTTGGTTTGAATCTCTTGCAATTAGCATTCAGTGGTATCGGTAATATAATTCCTTGCACTTAATAGTATTACTCTACAATATTTTGCTTTGTTCATTTCCTTAGACATTTGAAATCCTATTATCTGAACATTTACATTATGAATTTATCTAAAAGAAAGAAAGGTTGGGGAAAATGTAGGGGCGGGGGTGGCGGGGAGGAATGGTTGGTGGGGGACACACAAGTCAGCACATACCAAAGGAAAAGAGTCCCAACAGTGAAACTACAAACATGATTTCACTGAAGAAGCAACTTGCCCTCAGGAAGATACTATTAAAAAAAAAAAAAAAAAAAGAGCACTAATAGAAATACTATTTTATAAGCATATTAAAACCTGTCAGCTTTTAAATATTTTAAATGCACACAAAAATGTGCACAGATGGGCAACTTTTTAACTTACATTTGTCTAGAAAAAAATCTTTCATTATCAAGCTCAAAGTCCTTGAATTTTTTAAACTTAATTGTGCCTCTATTTCTTAGAATTCATACCCCAAGGCCAAAGCTTTCCTGCCACCAGTCCTTCAAATCTGACTTGGACATTACACGGGAGGAGGCTCCAAGCCTCCCTGAGGTCTCACTGCTTTTACAACACGCGAAAAAGCAGTCGATAATGGGCCCATGCTGAATTCACTGCTCTCCACGTCTCCTCTTGGGACACAAGCCTAGCAGATGTGATAAAAACTGTGTCAGAGAAGTGGCTCTAGTTTGTGCCTTAATGACAACTTAAACCTCTAAACCAATACAACCAAAGGACTAACAGAACTGGCTGTTACCTCTCTCTCCTGCCAATCTTCGAATATCTCTGAACTAAATTAGCACCTCTACCCACAACATCCCTTGCCACCCCACAAAATCCATTCTAATTTTAAAAAATAAATGAATTCAGCAAACACATCGGCGGCATGAGTATCTGGGCTGTGTGTGTGTGTGTGTGTGTGTGTGTCCTACAATTAAGCCTTAACACATATTCCATGTAGTTTATATTTTCTCAAGGTATGATTGTACATTCAGATATCTTAAAGGACTGCCTGGTATATTTCCTCTGATTACCATACCAATAACCATATTAACACGTACAACTGGTAGCCTTACAGTTTCCCAAAAGCCCCTAAAGGTCTAACAGTTATTTTTAAATATGTTCAACCATAGGAAAGAAAAGTGATATTCTGAGTTACTGAAACATTCTAACTATGAAAATTTATACAATGGATTTTTAAAACTGTGGGTAGTTATACTTTAACTTGTAAGAACCCTTTGTCTAACCTAATGATATGGTACCAAAAAAATAGATTTAAATGTGTACTTCTGATAACATTTTCTAAATTCTATAATTCAGCCTTCAGATGATAGGCCTTTTTACCCAGTATCTTGAAAGCCTATTCAATCACAATTGCATACCCACTTAATCAGCAATCATTGTTCTGGGATGCAGGACTTTGTTGTCAAGACAAGCACCAAAACCTTAAAAAAATTTTTTTCAGAACTGGCATAAGAAAAAAGTGATCTTTGTCAGACAAGGACAAATTTATGCAAATCTTTTATAAACATTCACAAACATTTATTTAGCTTTTGAAATGTTGGCCTCATTTGAGAGCATGAAAATGAGGGGGAAGTAGGAAAACGCAAAGGACAGCTTAGAAGCTGGCACGCTACATAAATATTCAGAAGGAAGATTATAGGATTCATGTTAGGCTGTCTTAGGCTTCTCCAAAGTCCACACAGAATAGCAAAGAACAAAACTAACGAGAAGTACAGCAGATGTTAGACAATGCATCAGCCTCTTTTCCTCTCTCACTTGGCTATACTTGGACGCTTTTATATTTTCTTTCAATATGGTTAGGTCATTCAAGGATTCTCCTATAGACTATGTATTGTGGCTACAGATCTATAAGCTGGAGGTCTGTCAGCCTTCCAAAAGTTTCCAATGAAAAGGCATTATGCAAATTCTACCTCTCTTACCCTCTTTCAGGGGGGAAAAAAGCCTCCAGTATGCAGTCATCAGAGTATTGGAAGCCCCAGCCTTCATTTCTGTATAGCTGTGTTTGCCTCAGGGCCACGCTGCTTGTTTTGACAGTGGATCCCCCTAGATAGTTGGGATTAGTCGAGCTTGTTTAGATAAACTTGAAATCAAGGCCTTCTCTAGGTAGACAGCTAGATGCAGCTACCGAGTTTCCAGCTGCCTCCTTCTTTCATCCCCAAACAACTGGAGATTCACAGTAGCTATCACAGCCACAGGCTATGTCACATACAAAGGTACAAAATTAAAGGCTGCTAAAAGAAGCCTTTGTAAGTCTTAGTGCTAAAATAAGGAATCTGTACTGCTTGGTTTATACAAATTATTCTAGCACTACCAGTATGGAACTGAAATCGTCAGTTAACGAGGCATATTAATCAAGATTCCCAGCATCTTCAAATAGACAGGACGATAGTTTGATAATATACTTAACCTTAGCTCTTGTATGAGAGTAATCACTTAAAATGTTAAAAAGGAAGTAATAGGCTTTATTTATCCAGTGGCAGGGGATGTCAGACACTGTCAACAAACACTGTGAGCAGAATATGAAAATCAAAATGTAAATATCAAATCCGCTTTTGAGAGGGAATTATTTAGCAATTGATTAGATAGGGCCTCGGTTCACAGTCATTTCCAATTACAGAACTGTTTCATAATCAACTTTTATTTCCCACAACTTGCAAATTCCGATGGAACAATATCAGGAAGATTCAAGAACTGAGGAAATTTATACTCAGAACAGAATAGATCGACGACATCTCATTACAAAGACAGAAGGCAAGTGATATGAAACACTATTGATATAAAAAAGTATACAATTCAAATAGTTTTCTAAAATCTAATACTCAAAGATTTTACTCTTTTGCAACTAGAAAATGTCTCTTCAGAGGGCCAGCAAAATACAAAGAAAATAATTCAATTCCACATATATGTTTTATTTCACTTTACATATCTTGCTCCAACACGTCAATGCTAGTGTTTACCTGAGGCTGCCTGGGATAAACTAAACACAACAGAAATAGGTTTAAACATTTTCCAGAACTATTCTATGATAAACCATACAGTATAGAAGGCCTCTGACCATACTGTCAAGTCACATAAGGCAGTCTTCAATCAATCAAGTTCATATATCCCCAAAGAAAATGTGCTCTCATAATTTAACAGCTAAGTCACTATTTAAAAGAAAAGCCTTAAGACATGTAAGACATTCTGGAACTGCAGTCATCATTTGAGGTTTTCTTATGAAATTTTTGGTTTATTTCATACACAACTTACAAACTAAAGAAAGACTCAGCAAACTTTTTCTATAAAGGGTCAGGGAGTAAATATTTTAGGCTTTGTGGGCCACTTATGGTCTCTGCCACAGATTCTTCTGGTTTGTTTTTTTCCCAACTCTTCAAAAAAGATAAAAATCACCTTAGCTCAAAGGCCACAAAAAACCAGCCCCAACTTCTGATCTAGAGTGCCAAGGAGCTGGTCACACACCATTACCCAAACAAACTCACAAACACCCCAAAACTCAAATTTAGAAATTCCTGAAAGGTAAAATGACAATGCCAATCATGTTGGTTCTCTGGTGATCCAACAATTCACACATGATTATTGCTAAATGGCCAAATGTCTATTGCATACTCTCTTTTGGAAAAATCACTTAAAATACAAAATAATACAAAGAATTAAAAAGAAAACATATTTCCACTAAGAATTCACAGCTGTTTTGTGGCATGGACTCTTCAGAGAAACAATTCCTTCTTATATTAACAGTTCACTACTACAGTTTAGGTCCAGGAGTTTTCTTGACAGATAAATCATGCTCTCTGGATTCTCAAGAGCTCTTCAATTTGAGAGTTAGTTTATAATATTTTAAAATTTTATTTTACTGAAGTATAGTTGATTTACAATGTTGTGTTAATTGCTGCTGTACAGCAAAGTGATTCCATTGTTTACAATATTTTAAAAAGCAATATTAAAAGAGAGGAAAGCTTTTTCTGGTGCTTTCCTCACCACATTCACTTAAATACGTTATAGGTACACCCAACGTTCTGTTAGATGTAGAAGAGCCTCTTCCTGCCTCTCTCACTTCTCAATTTCTGCGCCCCCCAACTCCTTTCCCTTATATGTATTCCCAGGAATTTATCTTCCTTCTTCTCTCTCTCTACCCTCCTCCATTAACACAGTCTACTTATACTTTAATTTCAATTACCATCACTGTGTAAATGACTCAAATTCAAATCTTCATTTATAAACTACCTCTCCAGCTCCGGGCGCCCATTCCAACTGCCTTTTGACAGTTCTGCCCCATGTCCCATAGTTACTTCAAGCGCAACATGTCGAAAATCCAGATGTACCATCTAGGTCCTGGTAAGCTGCTGCCTGCTAATCTCTTTCACCCCATCAGAACAAGAAAGAATCTCACTACTAACACTTGCTGGGGGACAGATGATCCATTCATGTGACTTTGATTCAAATATTTGCTGTGGCTGTTGAATTTCAAAATAACTCTGAAGAAACCTTCCCAAGTGTCAATTAACAAGGAAGGAGACAAGGGAGCCCCAGAAATCAAGAATATTTCCAAGTCATCTTAGAAAAGAAAACTGATACATTTCCCTAGGCAAGATAATATATTTAGTACCAGACAATGTGCTAAAGACCCTGTCTGCATGGAGTTTTTGATCTAGTTGAAAGACAGATGCTATGCAAAGGAATACACTAATACATTGTTGGAACTGTGACAGAAGCTGTGAAAGAACAGAAGAAAGTGCTCT
This sequence comes from Lipotes vexillifer, assembly GCF_000442215.2. Lineage (NCBI taxonomy): Eukaryota > Metazoa > Chordata > Mammalia > Artiodactyla > Lipotidae > Lipotes > Lipotes vexillifer. The sequence continues at coordinate 560,737 of NW_006776053.1, forward strand.
AAGACAAAATGACAGGGGCCTGAATTTAGATGGAAGGGTCAAGAAAGGCATCTCAGGAAGCGACATTTTGAGCTGAGACTTGAGGAATGAGCAGGTGTTTACCAGCCAAAGATTGCAAGAGGGACAGGGAGAAGGAGGCCAAAAATAAGTAAATAAATAACAGCATGAGCAAGGGCCACTGAACAACAGCCCTTGGCACATTCAAAGAACTAAAATAAGCCTGGCAAGTTGGATCAGAGGAGGCAAGGGAGAGAGTGGCAGAAGATGGGGTTAGACAGGTTGGCAGAGGCCTAATCACATGCGGCCTTAGAGGGCATGTTAAGGAGTCTGGACTTGATTCTTGTGCACTGGAAGTCACTAGGAGGGTTTGAATCTTTTGCATCCCACTTGCATGTCATTTCCTAACCCCTCTAGCTACTCCCAAGTCTTCTAGATTCCAGGGGGATTCAGAAGCTATTCTCACTGAGCTCCTCTTGTCTCCTGAATTCCCATGCTACTCCTATTGCCGTCATTCCTATCATCAGACTGTCCACAGATCTCAAGACCCTCCGTTTCCACAGGAAGGGACAGACACACAACTGGATGCCTGTCGGGCCACTGAGATGGAAGAGGAGCCTCACACAGAAGCCTTAATAATAACCCTGGCAGCAGGGAGAGGGGTTGTGGTTGAAGACAGCAACATAGGAACTGTAATAGATTTGAACAGGACCAGCTTAAATCTCTCTTCAGAACCTAACAGTCTACATGTCTTCTTGTTTAATCTTCATAGGAAAGCAGTGAGACCACATGGACCAAAGGAGAATTGAGTTTGTCAGAGAATCAATATTTATTCTTGATGTAGAAAATGAAAGGAATAGAGAAAATTATTAAAGTCTGTATAAATGTAATATTAGTCATTCCTGTCAAGGGTTTACCATTTATGACTTAAAATGGTTTACCATTATGACTTTACCATTTATGACATACTTATGTATGTATACAATTTAAGGTATCTAATTGATTTACCTAAGTTTCTTCTGTTTCAGCCTGTATTTTGTTTCCCAAATACCAATGGTCATCTGCTCTCTGGAGGGGCTTAAGTGACAAGTGGAAGGAGACTGACAAAGCAGCTAATAAGTGTCACATCCTGTGCTAGAAACTTTCCATATACTCAGTAATCCTACCAGTAATCTGATGTTGATATTATCACCCTCTTACACATGAACTGAGGCCTTGAAAGCCAAGTAAAATTACTTTCAGGTAGAATGGTGAAGTAGCTTGCCTAATTGGAAATAGATAGTGATGGAAAAGCTAAGATTCAAACCCAACTTCATTCTCCTAGGAGCTCAAGCTCTTCCCACCTTGCTTTCCAATTGCAGCAGTGGAGTAAAAGATTTTTGTTGTTGTATCAAAAGGTCTTAGGTTAGGGTAACGTTATGTGCCAGCTTGCCCAGAACATCCTGGTTATGCTCATTATCTCTGTGTAATCATGATGCCCCCTTTTGCTCTCACAAGTGTCCTGGATTGGATGCTATGGTCATTAGTCTTAGAGAGAGGGAAAACCATGGCTTGTCTGAAGGGTACTGAAAGAACAAATAGATGTTCCATCTGCCTTGTAATGGGAAACTGGGGAGTGGTGTTAGAAGAGTTAGCAGTTTTTATCTCTTGACTCCAGGCTCTTTATCCACATTAAGGAGTTATCTACATTCTAGGGCTTAGTGCAATACTAGACATCAACAATGACATGGAAACGGCAAAATCTTCTCTTTGCTTCATTTTCCTCACGCTACATTAGAAAACATTTATTAAACTAGACTAATGCAGGTATTGTATACACATCATGCTTAATTCTCCTACAAAATCCTCATTACTTCCTTGTTTTATAGGTGAAAAAAAATGATGCTGAAAAAGTAAAGCCTTTGCCCAAAGTAACATTTCCAAAGCCAAATCTCATATAACATGGGGATACTTGCCTTCTACTATTCTTTGGGCCAAACATATCCAAAAAAAGGCACTTAAAATTTTTAGAGGGGATGATATTTGTTAAGAAATAAGTGAATAATGAAAAGTATTTTAGCTGCCATTAAATCTGTTTATTATAACAGATACATTTTAAAAATGCAAAAATATTTCTCAATTTACCAGGGGTTTAGATCTCTAGGAATGATAAGTATCTGCCAGGTTGGAAGAGTTCTCTAATAAAAATAATGTTCTTATCAATTACTGCTGACACTTCTAAAACTAGATGTTACTAACAAGGCATCATGTTTGAAATATACTCAAATATAAGAATCTTAAATTCCTCTCTGTTAGGCAAGGTGAGATTTAATAAATGTATGTTTTGGTTTGTCCTACATTGTTCAAATTCTGAGCCCAAAGATCACAGTGTGAACACTATTTGGTTGTTTATTATTATATATCAAATATTTGGCCTATTAGCATCCATGTACAGTACCAGGTCCTACAGATGTGGACATGTAGCAGGAAAGAATCCCTGACTTTCTGCCTGGGAGAGAGAAAGGATACATAAACAAGTATGTGTAATAAAGGGTTTTAAGTTTTCTGAAAGCATGGTCAAGGAAAAAAGGCAGGCACTGTCAGGTCTACCCAGGGGATATCAAAGACTCCTCAGAGCTGGTGACATTTGAGCTGACTTTTGAGAGTTGGGTCAGCATTTACTAGACAAGCAGACTAGATATTTAAAATATTATATAAATATCTAATATTTAATAATACTTAGAATATTATATAAATAAAAGTATAAAATATTACATAAAAATATTCCAGGAATAAAAGCAATGTGAAACAATATTATATATTTCACAAGGTTGATATGAAAGTAAATGATTTTTGGTAAGCTCAATTTTATTTAAAAACAATCTTAATTATCCTTTCCATTTCTACCCACACACACACACACACACACACACACAGACATATACATACATAGTTCAAAGTCTGGGAAATCTGAAACTGACAGTTTCAGTCAGACAGTTAGACAGTTTGAAATTATGGTAGCTAGAGGAATCTTAACTCTACTGCATATATTTTTAAAATGAAAGTTAACACAATAATAAAAAGTACTACATGCAACCAAAAAGGCTAATTTACAAGGACAGTGGGACCCATTACTAAATTCTGAGGTTTTGAAAATGGAAAGTCTCAATACAGCTTTCACAACAGAAATAAAAGTAATTAGTTATTTAAAATCCCTTCATCACCATTTAAAGAGTTTCCATATTTTCCATACATTATAGAACATAAATATTCAGAAACTGTTTCTGGTTATCTCTTCATCTTTACTTGATAAATTTCTCTTACCTATGTGACTTCTCTAAATTTTGCTATAGAACAGTGTGAGCTTAGAAAGAAAAGATTTTTCAGAATTCTTCCTAGGATCAGTCTGAAATTCTAGAGGCAAATTTATCACACATAATCCTAATACCTGATAAAACAAAAGCACCAAAACCAGGTTACCCTGCTACCTTGAATCTACCCCCTAAAAATAGTAGGCACTCTATAATAATTGGTTATTATTAAATGCCAGGTATTATTCTGAGCACTCTACACATTTAAAATCACTTAAACCTCACAAGAATCCTATGATATCTTTACTATGATTATCTCTAGTTTACAGGTGAGAAAATGAAACCCCAAAGAGGTAAATCCCAGTAAATGACAGAGCTGGAATTCAAACCCAGTCTGGCTCCAAAGGCCATGCTCTGTACTATCCTTTCTGGAATCTGAACTCCTTAGCAATTATGTCTGTGTATTACATACTTTATATTCACAATTATTCACTGGCCCCTAATTTATCCTAGCTGCTGAGAAGAGCCAGTAACACTGATTATAGTCATTCCTGTACTTGAAGAGTTCATAGTAAATAAACAATATAATGTAAGGAGTGAATGCTCCAAGTGCTCTCCAAGTGCTGAGGATAGAGTGACTAATTCAGTCAGGGCAAATTTCACAGAGGAAGTGATATAAGCAGGGCATTTAATGCTGAAAAGAAGTATATTGGGTGGGAGGGGGAACTGAGGAAGGCATTTTAACCATAAAAACATCTTGGACTTGCTGGGTCATATGGTAGTTCTATTTTTAGTTTTCTAAGGAACCTCCACACTGGTCTCCATAGTGGTTGTATCAATTTACATTCCCACGAAGAGTGCAGGATGGGCCCCTTTTCTCCACACCCTCTCTAGCACTTATTGTTTCTCGATTTTTTGATGATGGTCATTCTGACCAGTGTGACGTGATACCTCACTGTGGTTTTGATTTGCATTTCTCTAATGATTAGTGATGACTAACACAACATTGTAAAGCATTTATACTCCAATAAAGATGTGAAAAATAAATAAATAGTAGCAACATCCCCCAAAAAACAAAAACAATAAAACCATCTTGGGCAAAAATATAGAGGTGGGAGAGAGCTATTCATGCTGGGAAACAGACATTCTATGTCTGGTTATGAAGGGAAGTGGTAGGAAACTAGGCTGGAGGTTGGGGCAAGGACAGACTGTGATGGGCCTCAAATCCAACTAAAGAAATTTGCAGTAGATCCTGAAGGCACCAGGGAACCATCAGGAGTTTTGACTTAAGAGAAATGGTGTGATTTGATTTAGGTTTTAGAAAGACATCTCTGGCCATCTTATAGAATGTAGTGATTACAAGGTCATTAGGTTGCAGGTCATTTGGAAAACTCCACAGGAGAGAAGCTGAGAGTGTGAATGCAGAGGGAAATAGCAGACTAGGATAGACTAGAGAGCAATTTAGGAGGGATAATGAACAGGGCAAGGGCTTGATGACTACAGACTTGCAGGTCCATCCAAACAAGCAACAGAGACTGATTAAATGAGGTTAAAGTTAAGACTCAGACTACAGCTCTCAAAAGCAGCCATAGTCCACTTAGTTATCATCACTGAGTAACTCACCAGAAATAAGACCATCCAGTAGTATTCAGAGATGTCTAAAATTTACCAGGGCTTTTTTGGAACCAGAATAAAACCAGGAGAACACTTCTAATAAGAATGTATAGGGCTTCCCTGGTGGCGCAGTAGTTAAGAATCTGCCTGCCAATGCAGGGGACATGGGTTTGAGCCCTGGTCTGGGAAGATCCCACATGCCGCGGAGCAACTAAGCCCGTGAGCCACAACTACTGAGCCTGCGCGTCTGGAGCCTGTGCTCCACAAAGGGAGAGGCCGTGACAGTGAGCGGCCCACGCACCGTGATGAAGAGTGGCCTTCACTCGCCGCAACTGGAGAAAGCCCTCGCACAGAAACGAAGACCCAACACAGCCAAAAATAAATAAATAAATAAATAATAAAAAATAAAAAAAGAATGTATAAATAGGGATTGCCTACTTCCATTTCCTAAAATCAGATTCAAGTAAGTAGTAGTACAACATAGCTGTATAGCCTGGCATGCCTTCAGAAAGAGTAGCTCAAAGAGAATTTGTCTTTTTAATGGGTTCCTTCTATATAACTGTAACAGCTGGGAAGTGACCAAATTGGGAAGAAATCTTCAACTCAAAAGAAGAGCCTTAAATCAGAAAATGTATCACTTTTTCAACTGAGTTTGGCTAAATGTTTAAGGTTTTGAAATACAGTTTCATTAAGAAGCCAGTCCAGGGCTTCCCTGGTGGCGCAGTGGTTGAGAGTCCGCCTGCCGATGCAGCGGACACGGGTTCGTGCCCCGGTCTGGGAAGATCCCACATGCCGCGGAGCAGCTTGGCCCGTGAGCCACGGCCCCTGAGCCTGTGCATCCAGAGCCTGTGCTCCGCAACGGGAGAGGCCACAACAGTAAGAGGCCCGCGTACGGAAAAAAAAAAAAAAAAACTTACTACAAAGCCACTGTAATCAAGAAAATGTGGTATTGCCAGGAGTCCCTTAGGGACACACCTGCAAAATCATCCCAAGACTCCTCATCTTTTACCAGGGCGTACGGAAAAAAAAAAAAAAAAAGAAGCCAGTCCAACCCCATCCCATTCTTAAATTCACCCTTTTCTGGAAATGGGGTGGGGGGGGAATGAAAGATATAGATATGACAGAATAGCATCTATTATATACAAAGTGGTTTTTCTTCAGCAAACACTTGAAAAGCATTCATCCAAGGTGATAAATCTGACTTGTAACAGCACAGGAAGAAATAAGAGGCAACCCATGATAGATTATTTTTTAGGATTATTCTTCGCCATCCATGAGCCTGTAACTTAAAAAACATTTAAACAAGCCAATCATCAAGAATGGGACACTTTAAAACATATAAAAAGAAGCAGACATTTAATCTGGGATGCATTTATACATCTGCAATCTATCAATGAAAATCTTTGAATCTGTAACGTGGTCCGTCAAAATGGCTACATTTGGTGGCAATTGTGGATACTGACCCACTACTTGAAGAAAGCGGCTTCAGCAGGGTGCTTTGTTGCCATTACACTAAACAGTCACCTCCCAGGTTTTAGGGTCTGAAGAAATTAAGAGTTTCTATCTGTGGATGAGAAAATTACATTTCTACCTACAATCCCAGGCTGACAAGTTACTAAGAAATATGGAAACTGACCTTTTTGAGCAAGAGGTTTCAAAAAAATCCATGAATCAACAGTGACTTTTAGAAAAGCACACATCTAAAACAGACTTAAAAGATGATCTTCTTTAAATGCAGCCCCAAGACTTTCCACTTGGGTTTCTCTGTACCACTCTGGCTAACTTACTAACTTCTATGGCTTCACAACAAAAAAAACAAGAAATTGCAGAAATGTGATTACATTGTGGCATCACCACCCAAAGGTCCTAGTTTTCAAAGAGATATCCCCAATTTCTGGCCTTGCCATTGTTCTATAAGCTATTGAAACAAGCTGAACATGTATTACCTTTGTAGCCTAGTAGACAGTAAGGTCTTTCAAGGGGGAGATGAAATCTTCTACATCCTCCTTCATCTTTACCTGGTATGGTATCCAGCTCATACTCTGCAGACACTACACTTATTAAACTCTCACACAATTAATGCACAAAATCGCATCTAGTCTCCAACACAGTTTCTGCCACCAAAAACAGGCATGAGGGGGAAAAAACCCCAGAAAGTTTAGCCACTTATAAGTTAGTCTTTTTAAGGCTGGGTTGTGGAGCCATTTTAAATGGTGACCCATTTGAACCTTATATAAGTAAATCCTTTGGATAATATTCAAATGAAATGACAAATTCTGTTCCATGTCATATGGTGTCATGAAAAGTTTCCAGAACCAAACTTGACTTCACCATTTAAAGTGGATCAAATCTGAACGGATTGCATGAGTAGGCTGGAAGCATGACAGCACCTACTTTGGAGAAGAATGGGGAAAAAATAGCTCAAAAGTTTCCAAGAGGAACAGGATACACCCAGGTCCAATTCCATTCTTTGTGAGCTTGGTGAATGCATGGCCCAAAAACCCACAAACCCAAGTTTTCAATTCCAACTTGAAGATTCTATGGCTTAGACAAGTCACTATAGAAAGACTGGTGGAACCATTGTGGAATCAATGTCACACTTTATGCAGACCAGGTACACTGCTGCTTATGTTTCTCTGCCTGACAATAATGGGAAAATCAAATTTTATCATTTGCTTTCCATTTTGTGTAAATATTGTACATGTACATCATACTACACAATGTTGGTGCAATGAAGCTTCCTTTCACAGTGACAAAAAAATGTAGGAGCTGTAGATTATATCTATAATTTTCCTATTAGGTAGTATTCTTTCAATGCATCAGGACATGAACAAGTTTTGAATAGAAATGTTTAGTCTCTGGATTATCAAGATTTTGAAGAAAGTAACTTGCAAGTTTCCATACACAGCTGCTCACTAAAAGAAGGAGGCAATCACCAACAAGCAAGCAGGGAGCCTTGATTAAATATTATTATCTCCATTGTCTTTCAAATCCGAATCTTTCAATCCACTTACATAGGTTACACTGTGAATAACTGAGTTTAAATGTTTTTTTTAGAGCATACCTGAAGCATGAACAAATGAAAACTCCATATTTAAGCAATTACATGCAACTCAGAAATGCCTATTTCCATCACAATTAGCCTAAGTTATGCAACATATTTTTGTTCCTTTTTAGTATACAGGTGATGCATGTTTTTCCACTTTGCTTAACTGCCTATAGTGAAATTTTAAAAATCACACAGACCATATATAACCATAAAAGAAAGGGCACCTTTTTATTTTTCCCAATGTACCATGTTTCTACATTGCTTATAGAGCTTATACAAGAAACACTGTTGGTTTCTATATAAAGATTTCCATAAATTTTTTATAGTTTCTATAAATGCATAAAGACTGTTGGTTTCATTATAACCTCTGTTTCAGTGCCAGTGGAAAGAAAAATTACCTGCAGCTCTTAACAGTGATCTACATGTACAGGGACGGGTGGGTATGTTCAGACCTCTAGTTAAAGAGCTCTAAGACACTTGCTATATTTCATCAAAATATAGATGAGCACAGTGGAGAAGCAACTTCTAGCACACTAAGCTCTATAATCGCCACTCTTAGAACAAACAGGCTATAAAAAGTGCAATTGTGAGAACAAATTATTAATTCTTAATGTTTTAGTACAAGAAGTAAATCATATAATAACTAATGCATTTTTAAATGGTAGGTGTAATGCCTATTGTACTTGACACATTACAAAGCTATTTATGGAAATCTCTGATATGTTATTATATCTTTATTCTAAATTATCCCATACTACACATTATAATTACTAAAGGCTCTTTTTTAATCTGAAAAATCGTATGTTTTGAAACCAAAGATGGGGTTTTGATGAGAGTGGTGACCATAATTTGCTAACACGTTAATTTATCCTTTTCTCCTTTAATTCAATTAATATTCATTAAAACTGCACTAATCACAATGAATAAAGTTTTACCATTTATTTCCATAATTATGAATGAATACAGTAAACATAATAGAATAATTATAAATCCATTTAATTAATTACAAGGCTGTTTCCAGCAGGGAAAGATATTCATGTTTTGTTTTCTTATTTTTAATGCTAGATTGACATGTTGGTATCTTTGAGAAACCATTTCTAGAAATGAAAGAAACACATTATTGTGATTCTGTTCTTCTTTAACAAAAATTTTCTATTAGACAGGCTTTATTGAGAGCCACATTATCTAAACTTGTAGTAAGAGAATGAAAAGAATCTGGTTTAAGCTACCAAACTCAAAGTAACTTGAAAATTGTGTCTGTAATTTAGTAATCTTAACGTTAAAAAAATGATTTAGACTAATTCGGATTACGCTTATGAGAGATACAATTTTTAAAATTTCACAAGTAAGTTGTTAGAGGTGTTTTTTTTTTAAATGCAGGATCCTTTCCAAGTCAGGATCCTACCAATGTTAATGTTTTAGTATTTAAACTAGGTAAACATTAAACAAAAGTAGATGAATAAATAATATGAACTATGAAAAGACCTTGCGTTTGCCTTTGTTGTTGTTTGTTTTTCTCTTTTAAAAAACACAGGCATTGCATATCTTTCAGGAATTAACAAAGCCTGTACTTTCAGGTTTTAAGATAGCAGGCCTACCAGATTTTAAATGAAATATTGAGTGCTACAGTGATTTAATGGTTTTAAACCATAGATGTCATCGCAGTCTGAGGGTGTCACAGACAACTTAAGGAAGAAAAAAAAAAAATGGGGCACAGAGAAATCACTTTGTCAGTAATTACAATCAAGAGTCCGAAAATGTGGCTCAGGCTGCTCATTACTTCTTCCTTCTGTATCAAGACCCTTATTTACATTTCAGATTACATTTTTTATGAAACAGTAAGATCTATCAGAGCTGAGAGGACTGAAATAATGAGGAAAAAACATTTTAATAAAACGTGTTGGGTCTGCATTACTTCCGTGTCAGAAAGAAAGGCTACTTCTGTAGTGATGGATCATTTATTCTGCTTCTAAACGAGAAGCAAAAAGATGAAACTGATGAACTTTTACTGCCCATTTGTCTTTAGCAGACAATTAAGACAGAGAAGATCAAAATGGATTATCATACCACACAGACAACTGGCCCAACAGTAATACATCTCTGGGACCACAGATTTGTAACTCTCTTTTATCCCTCCCCTTTCTTCTTACTTCTTTTTCCACTCTAAAGGCAGTGCTAGCTTTGTGGCTCAAGGAGAGCCAAAAGGCTGGTCATCATTATTCAGTCACAGATGTCAATCTAACCTCCCTTTTTTCTCAGTTTCTAAAGCAGTGAGCCACAATAATTTGTGACAGATTCTTTTACTGTAAGGTACAAAGAACACACAGAATAAAACATCTAGCAGCAGCAAGCGTCTCTGATCAAGTGTGCTGGTACATGGGAAATACACTATATGTAAAAACAAGCACTAGTAGTTTAAGCGAATGGGGAGAAAAACTGGGGAGGCGGGGGGGTTGTGTGTGTGTGTAGTAATAAGTGCTATATTTTGTGGTGAATTATCTCAAATATTCCTTATGGATTGCATCATAAATGTTTTAATACTAGAAATGTTGTCTAGATTAAGTACACATTCAGCATTTAAAGCTTGTATGTAATAGAAATATTTCTAAGAATCCCTTTATAATAGCACACCAAAGGGAAAGATAATTTGGCATAATCCAACAAATGCTAAAAAGAAAACACATAAGATCAGAATCCAAATTATAAAAATGTAAGTAAGAAATATGCAGGTCTCATTTCCTTTACTAATAGATCAACTCTCAAATTTCTTGGCATTTTGAGGTAACTTCTCCAAACAAAGTAGAGCTTTCATTCATCCTTCATTCTTGAGCTATATGTGGTAAAGAAGGGAAACTGTGTGTCAAGTTGGAAGAGATGCTAAGTAAGGCAGTAATGTGCATACCCTCATAAGTCTACATCCAGCCTATGAGCATCAACCTCCAAATTTCAAAACTAAGTCACTGATCCAGACAAAGAAAACAAATGCCTATCCTAAGAGCACCTTAAAATAGCTAAAAGTTATTTTTTAGATTCCTACTATAATTGAATTCCAACTTCAGTATATAAAATACTTGTAAGATCATCCATTAACTAAAGTAAAGAGAACTAAGTTCACAACACAACAATACTTAATCAGTAAACTGGGCTATACATGCAGTGACAAAATTGATGATAATCTATATTTCTATTTCTATCTCATATTTCACGTGTTTGTATGTGGAGTACCTGTATATACACATACTCTACCTAAACATAAACACATATATATACTCAAAGAACTAAACATGAAAAAATAAACACCAAATTGTCACAGTAGTTATCACTGGGTAGTAAAATTTCGATGACTTGTAGTTTCTTTCTTTTCATTCTTTCTTTTATTTTTGCTTTATTTTTATTTCCTAAATTGCTTTTTGCTCATGAACATATTACCATGCAATTTTTTTAAAGTTACACCAAAAAAAAAAAAAAAAAAAAGGATCATGGTGCTCACAAATTTTCAGATATAGCAAGAAGCTATGTTTAAAGGAATAAACCCAGATGTTAACTATGTTATTTTAAGTTTTCTCCTACATAATTTTTTCTCATTGGGTAATTCAGATCATGGGACCACAAAGGTTATTTACCTAGACAACAATATTTTAAAAGAATGATTTTCTTAAGAGCTATGGCCTCAAGTCTGTTCTAAGTAATACTTTTAAGATCTTCCACCCTTTAAACACTGTCGAAAGAAAAAAAACATTAATAAAAAGGTCCTATAATCTTTGGATTGTGTAAATTAAATCCAAAGGGCTCAATCCCATACCAACTTAGGGTAAGATAAAAATCTAACTCTCCTGCTGGAAGATGAGGCAAGGGGTAGAGTGAGAAATTTACTATTTTTGTTAAATCTCATTTTAAAGTCTTGAGATCACATGCAAAGCAATCCATACCAGTTTTCTTGGGCTCTTGTACAGTAAAATCTCATGACAAAGCATCTCATTATCCTGATTATCCACTTATATTCCTAAAGATGTATCAGATGCCTTGCCCTCTATTCAGCAAGCCACATTGCAAAGGTGTTACTACTACTGCACTGGATATTTATATTCCATTGTACTTATCCTCATTCAAGGACATTCTTTTAATACACAAAATTAAATGAATGTACTTCAGGAAAATGTTTTTATTATGTACAATATCCCACATGTGAAAGGCTTTAAAAAGTTGTTTTATTGTATAATCAAGAATGCTTTTATTTCAAAACTGCTTTAAAAAAGCATACCAAATTGCATGTTTGAACTAAAAATGTAAGGCTCCCCAAAAAGCTACAAAACATTACTAATATTTCTCAAGATAGAAACTGGAATCCAGAATGTATAACCTGGATCTAATTATAAAGAGTAGAGCAGCTTTGGAACTTCAGCAGTATTTTGTGAGTAAAATAGTTCCTTCCACTCCATTCATTCCATGTTTGCAGAATGCAGGAAATTCAAGATGGCAAGACCAACTGGCCAAACAACTTTCACTACCATCATTAGAACCACCCTCACCCTAAAGACCATTCCCACATGTGTATCTTCTCCTTCAAGGACTACCATAACACAGTTTCATAATCTATTTCCAATTCCAGGAGATGTTATAAACTTCCATCCTTTTTGTTACACCGGTTCTTGCCTGCTTAAATAGCATAAAAAAAAAAAGCTCACAGGCAATCCAAAAAGGATTTGCTAATGAACTGCAGACTGTAGCAAAATAAAAAGTAAAATTTGTGATAGGTTTTCTTCCTTACTCTCTGTGCATTTTTCCCCTGAAGGTAACACCCCAAATCTAGCACCAATATTTTCGATCCTACTTCAGTATGTTTTATTTTTTGTCTTGGGTTCCTAATTACTGTTTCTCTTCCGTTCTAAAAATTCATTTATCTCTTTCAGTAAAAAGAACAGTAATAATATGTTGAACGACTCTGAAATAAATTTTGTCATGTAAAAAATTAATTACGCATTCCGAACCTGGTCACTGTAGTCCTCCGGGAATTGCCTCTGCACCTCAGGATCTGTAAATAATTGACAGATAATATTAATTGGCTTTGGATTAGTGAGCAAGCAGAGGATCACACATTAATATTTGATCAGAAGATGATAGCAGCCCTGGCAGGGGATCCAAGGGGGGCAGCTGAGGCTGCTATGTTGATGAGCACAAGGAAGGACTCGGCAAGGCACTCCCATTACCCTCCTCCAGAAATATAAAAAGGAAAAATTTTAAAGACCTGATACTACTGTTAACTTTAGACTATTACCTAATGCAAAAAGTTTTGCCAGCTGCAAATTGCCCTCGATATATTTTTCCAGAGAAAGTCAATCTGAAACGTGCCTGACTTTTCTTATCAGAGGCCTCCTTTTCATAGTTACAGATGTGGGCTTGATAAACCACCTTAAAGGCCAGTTTCAGATCTTGTGTGTGTTTGGGCGGGGTGGGGTGGGGGAGAGGGCAGGGTGGAGGGAAGGATCAGATAAGAATTCTTTCAAGGAACAAATGCAAAACTCCCTGCTTTAAAAAATAAAATATATCCTTCTCAAAATACTTATGGTCTCTTGAAAATAGATGAAGTTTTCTTCAAAAGAAAACAATACACTTTTAGCTTGTCAGAGTTAACAAAATATCATGATATGAGATATTATGTTCTAACATAATTAGACTTGCTCAGAAACTATAAAAATACATAGGTGAAGATATCTTTCATGACCATCTGTTTAAAATGGAATTAGGAAAGGGGTCACTTGATTCTTCAATCATAATTGCAAGATAATCCAATGCCATCGTCTGTAAGTCAATACAGAAGTGTACTAATTAAAAGCTATTAGCACTCCACTTGCTATTGATTAGGAAAACATTCAATCTTTTCTAGTAAGAGAGAGATCTGGTTCCTCAGAGACACATTAAGAAGAGTGATCAGAATAATATCTATTTGAGAAATCATGTATCAATGCAAAAGGCTGTGGAAAAGCACAATATTTGAAGGTCCCCAACCACAGTGATGATCATAATATATACTACTCAGTTTTCATATATATCTTTTAAAATACCAGTTGACTTCTCCATGAAAGTGAATCCATGTAAAAGTTAGAGCCCTCCATGCCACAAGATAAAAATGCGGTTAACTGTTCTGCAATTAAAGAATCAAAAAGGGAGAAAATAATGGGCCTATTCACAAACTACATTTAAATCTTAGAAATACCAGTTTTCAAGTCATTGAAGTCAATGGATATTATTTTTCAAAACTCAAGACTAATAACAAAAGTAGGAATATTCAAAAGGTCACACCAAATGAAGAGCTTCCCAAAATGGGTGGTGCAGAAAAGTTGAAACTATCTGTAGATTACTTCGGCTCTTGAAGTGTCTTCTGGTTGACTTGCTTTACCCTCATCTTCAAATACTAGGAAGAGACCAATGACATGTCTAGACTGGGACTAGTAGAATTCTGGCATAATCCCCCCTGAAGTATCTTGCAGGGTTGCCCTGGTAAGTCAGAGGAAGTAGCTGTTGCTTCTATTCTCTCTGGCCTAAAGAGCTGAAACCACACAAAGACTTGGCCCTCGTGTGACAGGAGGCCAGAGGGCGCTAATGGTGTGGCATGAAAAGCACTAGGTCTAGGCGGGGGAAGTGGGGGCGGGCCAGCAGGATGCAAAGAGACAGGTACGAGCCCAGCAAACCTCTAAAAGTGTACTGTGGGGTTGGGGTAGAGGATCCAAAAAGAGGGCAGTGGCTGTGATTCCTAACACATATGTAAATGACTTTGTCCAGCAAAATAACTGGTATTTTAGGATTTAAAATTTGGTACTGAGACCTGCCCCCACCCCCCACAAAAATGCAGCTCTAAGTCCCTGAGGGACACAGTAAAACAGAGGCTGGAAAAGCCGCAAAATAATCTAAGGCTTTTTTTTTTTTTTTCCCAGTTGTCATGTGGTTAACAATTACTCTTTACCCAGAAAACTTCACACAGAAATGACTCACATATAAATCTTTAATATCAGGTCCTCTTTCCTGCAATAGTTTGCTTCTTGGGAACTACAAAATACCAATGGAAATAAAGAGGGAATAAAACCAAAGACTATTTTTTATCACCATTTTCTGAGGGGATGAATATCAGAAACCAAAATCTGTGGTATATTCTCCAATTTAAAAAAATATTTCTTGCTTGTAAGTGGGAAAGGGAAGGTCTTTAAATCTCTTTAACGAACTAAACCAACTGTTAACAAGAAACTACATTAATAATTAACTTGTCATTTTTAAAATGTATTTTATTCATATATACAACATAGAATTGAAAAAAGAGAAGGAAAATAGGTGAAAAGAAAAATCAACTTGTTTTAATACACTGAAGGTAAAGATGACCATGGAACCCCAAGATGGGGGTCACTCAAACCATCATATCATCCTAAACACTGTCTCAGTGGTAGGCAACATCAACTAAACACCTTCATCAACTAAATCCCTTCAACTGCCCTAAGACTACCCCTAGAGTGAGATTCCCAGATTTTAACAAAATCATGTTCCAAGATAATACATGGATTATTATTTACTATGATTCAAGCATAAAGCTTTTGATTCCCTTTCTTTAAGGCCCTGAGATTTACAAAAGCAAACTTCAAGGGTCTTTAACACTCTCAAAAGCAACATCAAAAAAAAAAAAAAAAAAGGCAATGCTTTTTAAAACCAAAGCCCAACCTATATAAAGTTCCATTCAATTAGCTCAAAGATCCAGTCTGATAGTTAACAAAACTATGAAAGCCATTTTGTAAAAATTAACACAAAAACTAAAAATAATTTGTATGAATTTTCTTAAAATGTCTATTTTGCACAGGAGGTTGAAATCATGTTTCACATTGAGTTGATCATAATGCCATAATGTCACCAAAATATCGACATTGGAAACATCTGAGTTAAAAAGGTCCAAATACAATCTGCTTTTCTCAAGCAACACAACACCCGCCTTACTAACAGTTTCAGCATGGCACATGTACAAAACCTAGCACCCTGCAGTTCAGCAAACCGCCTTTAAATTTTCTGTCTGGCAGCAATCCACTTTCGTGTCTGTATGTTTTTACAAGTACTCTATGTATTTCATTGCATCAGCTGCATTTCTTTGAGTTTTAAATGGTCTGGTAACATTTTATGAAATGTTCTATATCTTTATATGGAAAATAACATACACTGGAAAACTGTGCATCGATCTAATATTTATATATCTATTTCTTTACCCACTATCCAATACTATAATTGCTAATGCTCCAAAACTTCTCACATTCATACCCTCACTGCCAAATACAGTGTCACCAAACAGCTAACTTTCAACACAAAAATCTGCAGATGAGAGTACTACCATGGAAAAAAGTAACATAACAATTTGTTTAGGCAATTGGCAGTAAGAACAGAGTTACCAGCATATGTCAAGCTTTCTCTCTAAGAACTGTCCCTCTGACAGAAAATAAAGAACATATAGTAATGCATTACCCTTCTTTCTCAGAAACTTTCTCCAGGTTCAAGTAATAGATTCTTACAAAATTAAAAATCAACTTCATCATCTCCCAGGAAAATACAATCTTTTTGTTGAAAAGTATTTAAAATATCTTGCTAGCAAGATGTATGGTATAGAAAAGTCCACACATGACTTAACCACATAAGGCTAAAAGAGACAGCTGGCTCTAGAACAAGGTTTCGCATTATGACAATCTGACCAGCCAGTACCTTCTCCCAGCATTGCAACCATGCAAGAGGCTGACCCCACACAGACACATGTGCACCACTTCCACTGGAGGTCACAAAAGCATTTCTATACTTAAAACAGACATTTCACAGTACAGGACTCCCAACAGCACAGTCTCATTCAGGCACAGAACATGACCATGCTTCAAAGCCTGTGTCTTGACAACAAAAAAAACAAAAAACAAAAAAAAACTGATCTCAGAACGCCTTACTTTTTTTTTTAAAGAAAAGCTAATTTTCTTCAATCTCAATAGTCCATGTTTTCTAGTCTTTTACTATAACATACTTTTAAATCTTTAAGATATACCAGATTGCCACAGGATGTTTAATTAATAGAATAAGAGTTTGGGCAAGACTTACGGGAAAGGCATTATAAATTATTTTACACAGGATCCAAAAAAACCTTGAGTTCTGCCTTAGGCTTAAAGTTTCTAGAAAACGTGGTAGACAGATCTTTTACGACAGAAATGCAAAATAATTCATAAAAGTACTGTGCTTATGTATGAGGACTCATTTGTAGACTGGTAACTAATAAGCATACACACACACAAACACACACACCTTACCAAATAATTTTCCTGTTTTTCTGTCACACCAATGACTGACTCCATTTGAAGGGTCAAGGCATGACACTTTAACTGATTATTGAAAAATACACTGACTTCATTTTCTGTGAAAGCTGTCAAATGTTACAGTCTTATATAACTGGAGCTCTTTTAAGAAATATAAGGGAAACTGCAAATACAGCCATTAACATGGGAATCTACACTGCTTTCATTTTTAGCATGCTAGGTATCAAGGCAGAAAACATTACATTTAATGCCTACTAAATTTATCCAGTCATTATCTCTAGGATATTTCAGTCAATAAGAGACAAAATACTGAGCACATTTAAAGCTTACAATGATAAAAATCTGCCCCTTAAAAGTGAGACTTTAAAATTAGCTATAGGACTTCCCTGGTGGCACAGTGGTTAAGAATCCGCCTGCCAATGCAGGGGACATGGGTTTGAGCCCTGGTTCGGGAAAATACCTCATGCCGCGGAGCAACTAAGCCTGTGGGCCACAACTACTGGGCCTGAGCTCTAGAGCCCACAAGCCACAACTACTGAGCCTGCGTGCTGCAACTACTGAAGACCGTGCACCTAGAGTCCGTGTGCCACGACAAAGAGAAGCCACCGCAATGAGAAGCCCACTCACTGCAATGAAGAGTACCCCTGCTCGCCACAACTAGAGAAAGCCCGCATGCAGCAACGAAGACCCAACGCAGCCAAAAATAAATAAATAAACGTATAAAAAAAAATAAAATGGTTATGATGATAAATGTTATGATAGTAAATTTTTAAAAAATAAAAAAACTTTAAAAAATAAAATTAGCTATAAACAACATAATCTCATTGTCCAATTTCATGGAGTTTAAGATACTATCTTCCTCTCCCCAAAAGCCATAAATGTTAATCCCAGCTGTAATGAGATTTAATTTTCCAGATGAGAAGATGGGAATATGCTGCAAACGGGTAATAGTCCATTACACTGCTCTTTCCCTAATGACATTTTCAATTTTTATATATTAAAAATGCAGACCCTCAGAAAATAGTCTGAGAAGTTGTACATTTTGAGGACAAACTCAATCTTCCTCCAAACACACTTAAAAATAAACTTTCTTTTAATCTTCAAGAAGAAAAGTTAATTTTTTGTATAATGTAGAATTAAAGTTTCTTGACAGTATGGTTGCAAACTGGACTGCACTAAACTAATAAAGAGCTTCAAGGACACTACCTATTAAATGTTATAGCTATAAAAAGTCAGCTTTACTTACTTTATATTATAAAATACTTGAACCATTAATACAATTATTCTAGTAAATTATTTCATTTATGATAGTTAAAATTCACTTATTAAAAATATTTTTGGAAAGAATATTTCACATAGTAAAAAAAAACAAAACAAAAAAAAACACATTTTCATTTTCCATGACAATAAAACAAAATGGTTTATGTTGTCTTTTTTTTAATTTTTTTAAATTACTCATTTCAAAAAAATTACTGATTCCAAAATGCAGGTTTTTTTCTGAAATTACAAAGGAGTATGCTTCACTAATTTTTAAAAAATCATCTCAAAGTACTTTAAATGAAATACTGCATGCACAAATGGAATTTCTTACTTTAAAAATCTATTCTAGGTATAACCTTTTTGCTATAAAACATGAAGACTGTAAGACATAAAAACTTTGAGTCATCACCCATTTTAAACCATATTTCTATTCTAGCCTTTCCCCTCAACATTGGCATTTAAAATACATTCAAATACTACTTCACAGCAATCAGCCTGACAAACACAGGAACAGTTCACCATCTACAGCTATAATGAAAATCCAAACAGCATTATTCAGTAAAGAAGAGCACAACCCACCTCAGTATGGCAAGCAACGGAACCATTCGTGTGCCAGATTCCTCCTCAAACTAACATATTCTGCCTTTCAGATACATCCTGCTCTGATGTGACTATTTATGAATAAACAGCGGACACTGACCCATTGTTTTCAGTTGTTGGAGTTATGAATATAGTACAGTTACCAGTTAAGTGAATCAACAAGTACTAAATGCATCAGCTGTTCTACAAATAATGAGTCCATTGACTTTACGCAGTAAAATCTAGGGAGTTTCATCTTTCTTCCTAGAGAATGCTGATAGCTTTTGACCAGTAAATAAATGCCACTACTTACTGATAATTTGAAATATTTCTCATAACCAATTTCACCTACAGGAAATATACATCTGATCGTTAACCAAACCTTTGCTGCATAAACCCAAAAATCAAACCTAAGTCAAATTCCAAAGGGAGATTTTAAATGGAAAAGAGAGGGTGTGCTGGAAGGGAAAAAAAATCAAAAGAACATGCTCACTTACACTTACCTTTTTCCCTACTGAATATACTAGTTTTCAACTTTCATTATTATTTAAGTATTTAGGGTTTCCTACATTGGTTCAAGGTTTGGAACACTAATCCATAAAAATCTATCAAACTGATAAATACTGATGAAGGTTTTTAATGGTTATAATCTCAGGCTTCCATTTAATTTCTCTATAAGATTAGTTTTACTCCACCTTTTTGAATAAGTACCGTTAAGTATAACATTTTTATTCCAACGTGAATAATTACTTCAGACTTAACCTGAAGAACAGCTGTGCCCTTTATGTGCTACAAAAGTGATATCACTGCATATGGTCTTCATTAATAGATATATCACATTTGTCAAATTTGGTGAAAAGAGATAATTAACCTACTCAAATACAACTATTGACTGAGTACCCACTATGTGCCAGGCACTATAATAGGCATTTTACATAAAATATCCGATTTTATCTTCATGACAAACCTATGATATTGGGAGTATCACAATCAATTTTATCATAGTTAAAGAAAGCAACAGGTTATCACTAGTCCAAAGTTAGAAAGTTAGTATTTACACACAGCATGAATACTCTGATGGGACTGGCCCAGTTGACGAATAAGCCATAGTCTTTGCTCTCCGGGAGTTTACAGTCTAACTCTAACAGAGAATACAAAGAATTAAACAAGCAATCATCACAGGGCCTGGTAGGGATTAGCAGAGGGGCACTGAGCCTAGTCCTGGCCGAGACAGAAAAAGTTTCAGGGAAGAAGTGGCAGAGCCAGGTGTAGAGTCCAGGACTACACCAGGGTTCATGTCATACCACCACACGCCCCTTCTGTACAGCCTAGTGAATAAGTATTTTGTGAGTCCAGGGCCCATGTTTTACTTAGCTTTGTCTCCTACAAAATGTCTTGCCAATTATATATACCCAACAGATACACTGGCATAATAGAATAAATAGAATAGAATAAAATAAATTCATTAAATACCCTGTCTCTCCAAATGGATGAAAGGCCAATTTCAAAACATCCAATTGAAAAGAAGCCTTTGAATGCTACAGGCTTCCTAAAGATACACTGGCTTATAGCAGGCGCACAATAAATATTAGTTGTTATTATATTATTTAACCCCAGTGGAGAAATAAGCAAGCACTATAAATTAGATGGCTACAGATATATAGGTGTGCCTCAAATTGGAAATACATGTGTTCCTGAAATAAACTTTTAAAAGCCCAATTAAAAATTTCCCGTGGCCTGCTATTAGTTACTTAGAAATGTTATAACTTTATCAGAAACTGATTTTCTTTCCATCATCAGTGGTTCAAAAATCCTTTAGATAACAGTTTATTTGCCTCCTGGCATCTGTTTGCTAATGATGTGTAAACATCAAACGCGCTAGGGACTCTCCCAGACTTACCCAAACCCTGAGGTGAATCTTTGTATAAATTGAAGGACATTTCTGCTAACTCCTTTGCTTTCTAAACTTGCATTCTGGATTTCAGAAACAGAGTTTCATTAAAGATTTTTGCAGTAATAATTATAATGCTATCAGCTACCACTTACTGAATGCCTAGATATACCAGTCGTTGCCAAAGGTAGTTTATCTTATTTAATCCTAACAACAACTCCACCAGGTAAGTAGATGTATCCTTATTTTATAAATAGGAAAAGTGAGGCTCACTAAGAACAAATTCAGAGTTTAGTAACAGAGCTGGGATTCAGCCTAGAATTATCAGACTCCTAAGAATCCAACACTGGTTTTCCTTTTCGGCTTTATTTATTTATGTCCTCCTGTTGATCTGTCTTCTAGTCATTATTGTGACTCAACAATAAGAATACATCTGGACAAATAACTAAAACATGTTGTCATGAAACAGGCCTAACATTATGAATGAGAGCTTTCCAATTTCTCTATTTAAATTTCTTTGCCAAGTTCAGGATATAAATAAAATGACTCCAAAGTAACTAGCACTCAATTCAACTAGTAAATACAGTATTTCAAAGATAAATTCATATTAAAAAACTTAAGAGTAATTTTGAAAGCTAGAGGTTATCCTTGTATCATCTATGAAAAAAGTCATTGGCTAAACAGAATGAATAAGAACACAGAAAAAATGTTCTCCTGTGTAAGAAAATGCATTTCCAAGTACCTCTAAACCACACTGAGAACTAAGGCCAAACTAGTACATACAGCACAGATAAAGCTGACACCCCAGCAAGGGAAACATACTATGCCCGTCAAGCAGAAGACTCTTATACCAAACTTCCACCTCTCTTCCCCGGAGAAACAAGCCATTGTTGCCTAGTTGTTATCTGTATCATTAGAGAAGCAATACCTACATCCTTTATCACTTTTGTGTGTGTGCATGGTAAAATATACATAACATAAAATTTGCCATTTTAACCATTAAGAGTATATTTCAGGGACTTCCCTGGTGGCGCAGTGGTTAAGAATCCGCCTGCCAATGCAGGGGAAACGGGCTCAATCCCTGGTCCAGGAAGCAACTAAGCTGCGGGGCAACTAAGCCCATGCGCCACAATTACTGAAGCCAGCGCTCTAGAGCCCATGCTCCGCAACAAGAGAAGCCACCGCAATGAGAAGCCCCCGCTCGCTGCAACTAGAGAAAGACCGTGCGCAGCAATGAAGACCCAACGCAGCCAAAAATAAACAAACAAACAAATAAATAGAGTACACTTCAGTGGCATTAAGCACATTCACATTATTTTACAACCATCACCACCATCCATTTCTAAAACTTTTTCATCTTCCCCAGCTGAAACTCTGAACCCATTAAAAAAACTCCCCATTGTTCCCTCCCTCCCTCCCCGCAGCCCCTGGTAACCAACATGCTTCTTTCTGCCTCTATGAATTTAACTACTTGAAGTACATCATGTTAGTGGAGTCACACAATATTTGTCCTTCTGTGACTGGCTTATTTCACTTGGCTCATCACTTAGCTTCAAGGCTCATCCATGTTGTAGAATGTGTCAGAATTTCCTTTCTTTTTAAGGCTGAATAATATTCCATTGTATGTACGTGTCACATCTTGTTTATCCATTCATCTATCTATGGGCACAAGTTTCTTTTATCTTCTTGCTATCGTGAATAACGCTGCTATGAACACGGGTATACAGATATTTGCTCGAATTCCTGCGTTGACTTCTTTTGGATATTTATCCAGATGTGGAAGTGCTGGATCAGATGGCAATTCTACATTTAATTCTTCTGAGGACCTACATCACTTCTGATATGTTTTAAGACCTTTATGTTATTAAAAAGCTAGAATCCTCAGCCTGGCCGTTAAGACCAACCCACCCCATTTCATCTCTATTTCTTAAAAATAAATCCCCAAATTTAGACTGCCTGATCAATTCACTTTCCCACAAAACTTGACATGCTTTGCTCATCTTTCTCCTCTTTTCACATCTAAATCAGATGCTTCCAAAACATGCTATTAGGCATCAGAATTCATAAATGTGGCCAAATATATATTCTTATATGAATTAACATTCAATCACCCTAGTACTTAAAAAAAATTTAAAAACAAGGAACCATGCCCTCTGTCAAAAGTGCAATGAATTTTACATGTAGCTGGTAAAGGAACAGCAAAGCTGGCACATTCACTTACACTGCTCTCCGACTCAAGAAGCTCCTTTACTTGCTTTCTAGCACTCATGCTCAGCCGGCAGCAAAATTCTCAACCTCTTCTAAGTTCCCTTCACATTATCACATTCTTACTGTGGCCAAAAGGTGGCTTCCTCTGCAGCCCTCTCAAGTGGTGAAACGTTTCCTCTCCAGCCCTCCTCAGACTGGCCTGGAGGTGGGGTAGGTGGCCTCTGCTCCTTGCTGACACTTCCAGAACTTTCTCCCTCATTTTCCAAAACCCCAGATTTCAGCCTCAAGTCACCAGACTACACCCCACTCCCCACTCTGCTGTCATCGACTGATCCCAGGGTCACTCCTCATTCCTTGAATCTTATGGATCCTGGTGCACTGCCCCTCACTCTACCACTACTCCCACCACGATCCTACCGATTTTACTACATATTCACATAGATGATCTTTCTAAATCCTGGAATTCTTGATTCCTTGGTCTCCTCCCCACCAAGGAACTTGCCCTCTACCCAGTCTCAGCTACTCACTACCATGGTCATACCCAAACTCTACAGTTACCAGTAACTGAAACCCCCTCAATAATCACAATTTCAAGTACCTCAGTCTCCAACCATGACCTACCTCCTTTCCTTCTAGTTCATTCCCTATAGCATCCCAACTTCATTCTTCAGTCCCACAGAGACATTCACTCTATCAATCTTTTCTCTGCCCTTCATCCACCTGGGGTCTACACTATCCTCCTTACCTAGCTTAAAGTGTATTTTGTAACCGTTCCTTTACATACATCCTTGACTCCTTCATGCCTCTCTTACTTTGTCGTCCTCCCTTGGCAAAACCACGATCCTTGTTAAATCCAGCTATCTATCTGCACCCCTGTGCCTGACTGTGGCTGAAGAAAACCACACAACTGTGCTGATTAATCTAACTTTGAATCTGGATTACTCACTGTAAGTGAGCTTTAATTCAACTTAGTAATTATACCACATTTTCCTTAAGTCATTACTCTCTCACTCTCCTTAGTGACTATTTCATACTTTCTCCTCTCCCATCAAACCTCCAACTTTCCCCAACCTCAACTGCCACCATTTATCTTACTTGCCCCTTCACTGAGAAAACCGAGCGATCAGAAGAGAGCTCTCACAAGCTCCCTCCACCACTCTACCACTAGTTATCTCCAACCCCACAGACCTGCCTTCATCCCATTACCATGAAGAACTGTTCATGCCCCTTGCAAAGGCCCCTCCTCCACTTGTGAGCTAGGATCCCATCTCCTCTCAGCAACTCAGTCATTGCTCTACCAATTCTCTTGTTCTATTAATTTTACCTCTCTGCTAGATCTTTCCCATCAGCATGCAAACAAACTGTTATTTCTACAAATATTTTTTAAAAGGTCAAGCCCACCTCCCCACCATGGCTACCACCCCATTTCTCTCATTCTCTTTAAAGCTATATTCCTCAAAATAGTATCTATACTCACTGTCACCAATTCTTGTCCTCCTACTCTCTGGAACCCATGCCAACCAAGCTTTCAACTCACCACTTCTCTGAAACGACTCATATGCCAATGACCTTCTTACTGTTGACATCAACTATTAATCCTCAGTCCTCATCTTACTTGACCTTTAGCACCAATGACACCCTTGATTGCTTCCCCCTCCTTGAACCACTTTCATTTATTTATTTATTTATTTATTTATGGCTGTGCTGGGTCTTCGTTGCTGTGCGCGGGCTTTCTCTAGTTGTGGCGAGCGAGGGCTACTCTTCTTTATGGTACGCAGGCTTCTCACTGTGATGGCTTCTCTTGTCGCAGAGCATGGGCTCTACGTGTGCAGGCTTCAGTAGTTGTGGCATGTGGGCTCAGTAGTTGTGGCTCACAGGCTCTAGAGCGTAGGCTCAGTAGTTGTGGTGCACGGGCTTAGATGCTCTGCGGCATGCGGGATCTTCCTGGACCAGGGCTCGAACCCGTGTCCCCTGCAATGGCAGAGTTGTGGTGCTTAGATGCTCTGCGGCATGCGGGATCTTCCTGGACCAGGGCTCGAACCCGTGTCCCCTGCAATGGCAGGCGGATTGAACCACCTTCTTCATGTGGCTTCCAGAGCATCCCACTTCCCTATCTCACTGCTGCTCCTTGGGCTTCTCGTTGACCTCTTCCTATTGAAGAGCGCCAGAGTTTAGCCCTTGGACTTCTTCACTTTTTCTTCTTGATGTGTCCTCCTTTGCTGGTCTCCTTCAGTTGCATCACTTCAAATACAAATATGCACTGTCCACTTTATATTTCTCCAGCTCAGACCTCTCCCAACTCCAGACTCATTTAACTGTCTACTCATCACCTCCACTCGGATGTCTAACAGACATCTCAAATTTAACATGTCCATAACTGAACTCCTGATCTTTCCCTCACATTCAGATCCAATCTGTCAGCCAATCCTGTCAACTAAATCTTCAAAATATATTCAAATTCTGACCATTTCTCTCTACCTCCTCCACTACCACTCTGGTTTAAGTCACCATCATTTCCCTCTTGGATTACCACAACAGTCTCCTGAAAGGTTTCCCTGCTTCTGCTTCTGATTCCTTATAGACTCTTCTTGAAACAGCAGCCACAGTAATTCTGTTAAACTTAAGCCAGGTCCTCTTATGTCTTCCCTTCACCAGCAATTCTCTGACCTCACTTCCTAATATTCTCCCCTCCTAATTCTGTTCCAGCCAGGCTGGTCTATTTGTTGTCCTCAAACATGCAAGCCATGCTTCCACTTCATGACCTTTGCCCTTGCCATTCACTCTGTCAGATAAACATCAAGGAATGAGGCATGTCCTGTAAGTCTTCATTCACAAGTTACTTTCCCAGTGTGGTCTTCCCCAATCACCTTATTTAAAATTATAATTTTTCCCTACCCCTGCCATGCCATAGTCTCTTTTCCTGAGTTATTTTTCTCCTTAGCACATTTTACCACCCAACATACTATATACTTTCTTATTATGTTTTGCCTTACTGCTATGTATGATTTAAAATGGAAGGGATTTTTGCCTTTTTTGTTCACTACTCTATCCCCAGAACCTGGAATAAAGCCTAGCAAATAAATACTGAATGAATGAAAGAGGGAATGAAGGAAGGGAACAAAAATTCAACTACTCCTTCTGGCAAATAATTTGGTAATATATTTCCAAAGCGTGTGTGTGTGTGTGTGTGTATATATATATATATATATATATATATATATATATATATACACATAATGTATTATTTACATCATATATGTTCTATATATTATATATATGTTATTATTACATTATGTTACTGTTACTATTATTACTACTACTTTTACATTACTATTTTGACACCTCTTATAATCTCCCTCTATGGGCCCTCCAGTATTAGAGAGGTGTTGGGCTAAAAACTATCTCTCACAGGATCCTGCAACTAGGATACCAGGTGTGAATCAGGTTCTGCCCATCAGATCCACCTGGTGAGACTTGAAACCAGCACAGGCAAGTGGGGAGCCAGGAGGTAACACAAAGAATCTACTTTTCTGATGCAGAACTAGCAGGAATAGCATGATGGCTCTGGAGGCACAACCCTGATGGAGACTTCCTGAGCCCAGAGGGCAAAGGTGGGAATATCCTGGGGCTGACATTTGGGATGACAGATTCCAGATTCCCCCAGCTTCCTGACATGGCAGAGGGAGTAGTTCTCTTGGTGTGTTACTTCTGTAGTGTTTCTCTGCAAGTTATTCCTGGAGATTCAGCCTAAAGCCTGTTCTTCCACCCTTTCCAATTATTCTGTAAGAATTCTCTGTATTTAATCCTTTTTCTGATAGAGTAGTTTCTCTTATCTTCAACTGGACTTTGATACACATCTCGTGTATACCTCTGTCCTGTATTTATCACACTGGACTGAATCTTCCATTTACTACTGACCTTCCCTACCTAATCCTAGCTTTCTTGACGGAACCACTTTTAACTATCTTTGAATCCTCTATACCTAAAACAATATCTGACTCATAGCACACAGTCATTTTTTTAGTAAGCTTTTAGACAGTTGCAATAGCCATTATAACATGAGAGAGATTTGGCATGAATATTAAAGTGCTGGACTGGGAATCAGCAGGCCTAGATTCTGCCACTATGTGATCATTAATAAGTCTCTGAACCTGAATTCTCTCAAATACAAACTGAAATTTTTTACTAAACGATGTTTCTTGACTCTTAAATTCTATGATTCTATGATCTAAAATCCTTAGACAACTCATTGCTTTGGTAAGACATCCATACCTTTAAGTAACCTTTAAAGCAGAGTGGCCCTGAGGAAAGCACTTCTTTCTGGTTTTCCCTGTGGCCAACCACCGTACAGAGTAAACAAGACTCTCACAAGGGACAGAAAACAATTCTAAAGTCCTTTCAATGAAGCAAAATTCTAAATTTAAGCAGCATGGCTACTTAAATATCATTCTACTTACGATTTTTTAATTAAGGATTTAGGAAATCTGAACACTAAAATAAATATTCCCCGTTAAGAAGCAATTAACTCAATAATTATCCTAAACCAGACCTACACACTTGACATAACAATGAGAATTTTGAAGACTCCACTCATCCTCTCTGCCTGGCTCCACAACTTTGCTTCCATGGTTTCACTTCATAAAGTGGAGGGGTTTCCTCTTTCTTGCCATTACTATGAAACTTGCATTCTGTAAAGGCCCAGCCTCCATTTCAAGAACCAGTAAAACCTGGTAGGAGATAACAGGATTCTTGGTTTGGAGTAATTCTATACCTCTCCTCCGCAATTTGCATTTCCACAGTAGTCTTATAAACACCATCACCTGTGTGCTTTCATGTTACAAGGCAGTTCTTCCTGGGTTGAATTCATCAAGGTTTCCCCAGCTTCTGGGCTCTACAATCACGCTAAGGGCGTGATGACTCAGTGGAGCCAGGTGAGGAACCAGGGCTTGATAAGCAGGGCATACAGGATGTGTGGGTTGTTGGAGGTTGGGGGTAGAAGGGCAGTTAAGTGGGCAGCAGAGACTGGTACACAAGGGGAAGGGGAGGGAAGAAAAACAATCCAAACCCCACGGTGCCTAAAGCTAACCACTGTCAAAGTTTCAGTAACTTTTTCCATCTCTTCTCCAAGCCCGAATAAACTAGGATTCTCAGAGAACTAGCCTGTGCTCAGGGTGCACTGAGACAAAGGTATAGCAGCAAAAGCTGTCATCTTATTGCCTCTCAAAGACTTGCTCACACAGTCCCTGACACAGATACCTTTGAATAAACAAACAACTCAACCCTGAGAATAGATGAGGCTTTGTGTGGGTTGGTTCTTCCCAGCTGCAGTCTGTGGGTTACTGAATTCACAGGAATGCAGCAAACACAGATTGGAGAATGCTTTCCCAAGACACTGACCACACATTCTCCCTACACATCCTAGTAGGGACAAACCAGCCCTGCACCCCACTGTACCACCACAGCCCTGTTCTACGTCCAGGCAGTATCTCACCCTATGGAAGACAACCCATGTACTGCTGCCACAGTAGCTCAACATACAAAACCAAGTTCAGCTACACTCCTTTCTGGGGCCCCCTGGCACTTACAGGATTAAGTCTGCCTCATAGAATTTTCAGGATTAAGTAAAATAATGGATGTGAAGCACTTTGAACAATGACTGGCATCTAGTAGATGCATAACACTCTTCTTCCTCCCAAGGCCACTCACATATAGAAAGCATATAAAAACTATAAACAACTTCTGAGGTAACCAACTATACAGTTCCTCTGTGACTTTCTGTTTATGTAGCACTGGAGTTTTTACCAAAGCTTTATTTCCAAGCTGTACTGGAAATCCTGACCTTTCCCAGTCAACCCTGCTGTATTGTTGGTTCCCATTCCTTTCCAAGTGAGATGTCTGATCTTTTACATTTGTCCTGTTATCCTGGTTACACCCAACAGGAGCCCTTACTAATTCATGCTGGGCTCCTAGCCTGTCCTTGCCCTCAGCTGCCCATCATTGGCCCTATCCAAGAAGGTCCAATCTTGAGAACCAGCAATGTGAGGTTGTCAAACTATCCTGACAACATTTCCCTTCCCAAGTGAAAAAAAGGGGTCCAGTGCACTAGTGGGTCATTCACGGCAAGATTATTTTTATGCACTCACTACTAGTGGTGTGTTAGGCATTAAGAGGGCATCAAGAGACATGATCTTGTAGTCTCTCCTTGATAAAACACAACAAATACTCTCCTAAAATGGCCCAGGTACAACAGAAATTAAAGTTTGGAAAGGAAGGGTAAGTAGGTGAATTATAAGAAAGTAGTAGCCTCTACTAGAGAACTGTATCCGCTCTCCTTTCACATCAACATAATCTGGAGTTACCTAGGTAACGAACATTTCAATTTGAACTTGAATTCTTTCACCCCTCTTGCCTTAAGCCTTGACCAGACCCTGTTAAACAATCAACTGGGCCTCTCCTTCCCCTCACATCTTCCAAAATTGAAAGCATTTCCCAAAGAGATGGGACACCAAACCCCATACCTTACCACCCTGAAAGATGCCAAAAAAGGGTGGCAAAGAGATGCTGAAGTTTTACAATCTCTTAACTGCTGTCTTTTCCCCCCACCCCCTCAGCAGATTAGCAAAGGTTCAAAGTATGGGAAACATCTGGAAATTGAAAATCTGGGGAAATAATCACTCTCATATACTTGGTAAGTAAGAGTGTGGTTGGATGGAAAGTAATTTAGTATAATTTTCACCAGCACAAATAGAATCAATTTTAAATGTCTATGCCTTTTAAACCACCAATTTTACTTCTAGGAAAGAATCCATGGAATTCAGGGAGATCACTGGCATATAGCCAAGAGAGATAAGTGTACATGTTTACCAAAAGACATATACAAGAATATTCATGGTAGCTTTATTGCTAATGGTAAAACAAAAGTGTCAATCAACAGAAGGATGGATAAATTGTGGTATATTCCTACAGTGGAATACTACATAGCAATCAGAAAGAATGCACTACATGCAACAACATGGATGAATTTTGATCAAAAGACACAAGATGATCCCATTTATATGAAATTCAAAACCAAGACTAATATAGAGTGATGACAATCAAAACAGTAGTTGCCTCTGGGGGCAGGAGGAGAAGGGAGGATACTGACTAGGAGGACACACAAAGGAACCTTCTAGGGTGCCACAACCGGTGTTTTCCCCAGCTTTACTGAGGTATAATTGACAAATAAAAATTGTATATATTTAAGGTACAATTTGATGTTTTGATATATGTAAACACTGTGAAATAATCAATCAAGCTAAATAATCTATCCATTAACTAACACAGTTACCTTTTTTGTGTGTGGTAAGAACACTTAAGATCTACCCTCTTAGCAAATTTCAACTAGGTATACAATGCAGTACTGTTAACTATAGTCACACTGCTGTACCATAACTGAACTTGATCTTGGTAAGGGTTACACAAGTATATACATACATCAAGCTGTACACTTAACTTTGTGGATTTACCTCTTTGTAAACTGCAATACCTTTTTTAAAATAATGAAGTGATCAGAACACGTATAAGTGACATGAAAAGGTGTCCTTTTTAATAATTTTTAATTGAACCTCTGAAATACTCTTATATTGACTGCCATAGAGATTTAACAAATATTAACTTTTTTATAACTTGACTTTGGTATATTTCATATATCACATAATTCACCCATTTTAAGTATATAATTCAACGATTACTAGTAAATTTACCAAGTTGTACGACCGTCATCATTGTCAGTTTTAGAACATTTTCATCAACCTAATGAAGTCTCTCATGTCCCTTTATTGTTAATCTATTTTCCTACTCCTGTTCCAAGCAACCATTAATCTATCTGCCCCTCTAGATTTGATTTTTCTGGACATTCATCTAAATGGGATCATACAATGTGTGGTCTCTGCATCTTGCTTCTTTCCCTTAGCATAATGCTTTTCAAGTTCGTCCACGTCATGGCATATATCAGTAGTTTGTTCCTTTTTATAGTTGAATAGTTTCCCATTATATGAATATACCACATTTTGTCTATTAACTCACCAGTTGATGGACACAAATATTAACTTTTGCAACGTTCCTATTTACAAATATAGCTAAAGCACCACCTCCCACCCTCATCCCATTCTCCTCCTCCTCCCCTTCCCAGAAGTCACCATTGTCTCGAGGTTGGTATGCAGCCTTCCCCTTCACTCTTTTATACTTCTAATACATACGAATGTACCCATGACAAAATATAGAGTTGTTTTGTGTTTTTAACATTTCCATATCTGATTTACTATATTTTTAAACTTGCTTTTTTTACTCACAATTATATTTTTGAGGTTTGTTCATTTTGTCTCAAGTAGATTGGATTCATTCATTTTAACTGCTATAATATTCTCCAACTATGAATAAGTCATAATTTATCCATTCCCCCTACTGATGGCCATTTAAGTTTTCAATATTTTTCTACTACAAAAAAAAATGCTATAAACATTTGATTATGTCTTCTTGTGCGCATGTGAGAATACCTCTACATTATCTATATATAAGTGACACTGCTGGTTCCTAGTATATGAAAACCCTCCACTTACTTTTACTAGGTATTGCCAAAGCATTTAAGAGCTTTTGTTCCCCAGCATGCTCACTGATACTTGGTATTATTCAACTTTTAAATTTTTCTGCCAGTCTCACATATGAAATAGTATCTCATGGTTTTGATTTGTATTTTTCCTTGATTTTTCATGATGTAATCTTTTCATATGATTATTAACCATTTGAATTTCTTCTTTTGTGACTTGCTATTTAATATTTTTGCCTATTTTTCTACTTATCTCTTTCAAATTTCTTATATATTCTGGATCCCAAGCCTTGCAAAATTTTTCCTTCAGTCTGATCATTTTCTTTTTATTTCATTTATAGTTCCTTTTGCCATACCCAAAATTTAAATTTTAGTGTAGTCAAGTCTTTTGCATCATGATTTGTGCTTTTCCATATCTTATTTAAGAAATCCTTTCCTATCCATACCTTTAAAAATATCCTCATTTTCTTTCAAAAGTTATGAACTTTTGTGTTTAAAACAGTTCTTTAATCCAGCTGCAATTTATTTTTATGAATGGTATGAGCAGGCAGGAAACTTGTTTCAAATGGACAGCCAAGTGTCTCTCAAATAGAACTGCCTGGTGACAGCCATTTTCCTCCTTAACTCCTAAGGGCAGCTGGCAAAGCCCTCCTCATCCAAAAAATGCTTAGAGAGTTTGATATGTCTTAATTCCTTTAAATATGATAAGTCATAGCTAGTGATATTTGGTAGGACAGAATATACCAGAATACATTGGGTCAATTTTTCTTAGACCCAAAGAAAGACCTGTTTCACCTTTATCCAACAAAAGCACAATGAATCCAAACAGATAACTGGACCACCTAGCAAGTGAAAATACTAAGCAACAGCAAAGTGGTCAGATGCTTCTACCAGCTTTCTTTCATGAATCATGAAATACCAAGTTTTAAGAGCATTTCATGGAGACACAAATCCAAACTTTTACCTAGTCCTCAAACTTCACAATCTCAAAGCTTCCCTCTCCTTTCCAAAGCTTAGGTTTAGAAAAAGGCCACAAGGTAAATGCTTACTTCAATAATTACAATATTAAGAGAAAAGAAATGGCTCATTTAACACTGCTTCAATCATCTCTAAACTTCATCCACAGAGATACTTACATGAACAAAAATTATTTCACAGATATAAATCCTCATGTAACTACTTTGGAGATTTTTACATAATGTTACATTTACCACAATAATTTACATAATGTAGCTAGTTTCAAGCAGCTAAATTTGAATACTTTGTTCTCTTGAAAAAGGGAAAGAACACCATCTTAGTTAATGATATGTTTCTGAATATGACGCTATACAGCATTCTTCAGGAGGTATGTAATACGAACATTGATAATTTACTAAATAAATTCACTGTGATCAATTCTTTTATAAAAATTCACAGGAACTGTTAATGAAAGTAAATGTTAATTCAATATTTTTACCCCTTCCTTCTCCTGCCATCTATTAAAACCTAACTTATTGAGAATATTATTTTTTATGGCATTTCTTTGCAAATGCTAAACTGCAACTGCTGTATAATTACCTTTTAGGCTGCAAATTTTCATTCTACATACTTTACAGTATATTTTATATCCACTTAAAAATGTAAATGCAACGGTCAAGAAAACAAAAAAGGTACTCTTTGGTTTAAAAAATTCATTAAGCATAATAAATTCAATTAGACACAGTATGAGGTTCTCCTCAAAGCCATACAATAATAATACAAGTATTGTATTGTTCAAATATTCTCATTGTTATGCAGGTTGTCACATTTCACTTTTAATAGGAACTGACTCAAAGAGACCTTGAAACAAAAGTATCCTAACCAAGTAGCAGTTCCCAAAGTGTCATGCTAAAAAAAATTACTCTCCAATTCACACAATTCAAACAATCAAATCAGAGAACAACCACTTCTTTATTAATAGAACAATGAACACTAGTTTCCTGTGTCCAAGTGATGCTACCTAAAAAATATTTAAAGAAAAACTAAAGAGGCAATAATTGGAATAATACTAACAAAATATTTTTTAAACTGATCAGTTAGATCTCATTCACTGAATGATATTTTTGTGAGTCTAGCAATGATTCCAACTTTAGCGGAAAACAAGTGAATTCCAATTTCTTAAAGGAATTCCTAATGCTGACAATCTTTTTCATTAAAAATATAAAACTGAAAATGATTCAATCTATAAAGGCCAAAACCCACTAGAAACGAAGTGTTGTGGCTGGGTAGGAAATTAAATGTTATTAAAACTAAGACGATGGAAATGAAACAATACTTTCACAACAAAGATATCACAAACAGCTTTATTCTTTAAAATTATTCGTTCAAGATATAATTTGCTCTCCTGCAGGGTCAGATGCCAACGCAACCAATTTTATACAATCTAAGCACTGTCAACATATGCACCTTCTGCTTTTAAATCAGCAGG
>NW_006776053.1:594978-610150 GCF_000442215.2 Lipotes vexillifer
GATATTCAGCAAATGTATAAAGTCTGACACCCCCCTCAAATATACATTTGACCATATAACTACTTTAATAAATTCACATGACTACAGACAGTTGCAACACACTGAACAAGTCTAATCAAAAAAAGGATGAGAAAGTCACTTACTGCCAATAGCCATTGTACTGTAGATCAGGGATAACCTCTAATAACTCCCACCACCACAAAAGGGGGAAATGGTTTTAATTTATTCAAAGCATGTTTTCTAAGAGAATTCCTAAAGATATACAATGTTATGGCCTATCTAACTTCCAAACTGACTTTATTCTCCTTTATTACCTAATACCTAACATATGGGGAGGCTAAAACATATCTATAATTTAGTCTTTCAGGACAATCTAGCACTCTGAACAACAACAACAAAAAAAACTGGTGCAATCATTCAAAAGGAAAACTTACAGCAATATATCCAGAGGATAAAGAGAATGGAAACAATTATGAGGACCTATTTGGCAACAGGCCCCAAAATGACTTAACATTTTCGTTTTTAATCTTCACAATAATCCCATGAGATAGGCACTATCATTCTTAATTTACAGATGAAGAAACCAAATCTTAGAGGTTAACTGATTTCCCCAAGGTTATGCAGCTATTAAGTGACAGAGTCAAGATTTAATCTCAAATTTGTATGACTTCCAAGTCCAAACTTTCATCTGCACCAAGCTCTCCCTATTTAAAAAAAAAAAAAAAAAAGGAAGAAGAAGGTGAAATAGGCTTCATGGGCTAGGCTGAGAAGTTAAATGCTGGGATGAGGTTCTTTCTAAGGAGATTTATAATTTCAAATAAGTATTTTACAAACTTATTCAACATGACCCTTTGTTAACTGGGAACGTTAATTTGGGAATCAAAAATCTATGACAAATATCTGCAAAATCTAAAACAAATATCAGAAGACAATTTGGAGGAATATAAATAACTACCTGTCTCTCTAAAACTACCCTTGGGGGCCACGGAGTGAGTCATTTCAATAGTTCCTTGAACAGAGAAAAACATCACATTACTTTGAATTCACAAAGGACTGGACAGTTTTCAAAGAGCTTTCACAAGCTTTAGAATTCATAAAATCCTCAAAACAATCCAGTGAAAAAGTTAAAGGAGTATAGTGGATACGTAAAAGAGGAAAATAAAGAGAGGTATTCTAAATGCAGACAGTAGTACTCATCAGTCCCACTAACTCTATCCCCACACCTTCTCAGAGGCAAAAACACGCCACTGGGATGGAAAGAGCTGTTGATGGCTAACTGGTCTCTTGCCTGTGATCCTCCCTCAAGGCTGAGGGAGCAGGTCACTTCTGGCAGAACTCCATTGGCTACAGCAAGAGAATACTTCCCTGTTCTAAAAATATCCAAACTCTCTATATAAACAACTCCAGGTGTTACTATCATCCTTTCAGAAATGACAAGGTTGAGGTTTAGAGCTCAGATTATTAATGAGGTCACAAACTAAGTGGCAGGGACAAGATTCAGAACCAATCTTTGGTCTTCAAGATCAGAGATTATTACCATCTCTAGGACTGCTTTGAAGGATAACTCATCATTATACCAAATTATAACAGGAAATGTAAAATTACAGAGATTTCACTGTAGGAGATTATAAATAATAAATAGAATGTTGGTCCACATGTTGGGAGGCTTGGGGAAGAACAGATCCTTTTATCTGAAGACATACACTTAAAAATGCTAATCATCCATATGTAAGGTGTAATTGTAATATAAGTTGATCAACTTTTTAATATACTGGAATTTTTACATCCAAATGACTATTACCCTCACAAAATAATAACAAGGCTACACACTTATTGCAATGCTAAATTATTTTGGGAGTAACTTTCCTCAGAGACTTTAGAATGTTCATTTAAATCACTCATATCTTCGTAGATGGAATATAATGGATACAGTCGGAATACGATTAGGCATTATATAATAAAGGCCTTAATAATGTGCCAACTCTTTGACTAGGTAATTCAACTTCTAGAAACATATTAAAAGGAAATGTTAATAAATGTACACAATGATGTTCATTATCATATTGTTTATAACAGCAAAACTAGACAACCTGTCTTACAAAGGACTGACTAAATAATGATACATTTATGTGATGAACTAAAATACATCCATCAAAAATCATATGGTAGAATAGAAGTTCTCAAAGTGTGGTCCCTGGGCCAGCAGAATCATCATCACTTAGGAACTTATTGGGACTTCCCAGGTGGTCCAGTGGTAAAGAATCCGCCTTACAGTGCAGGGGACACGGGTTCAATCCCTGGTCAGGGAACTAATATCCCACATGCCGCGGGCAACTAAGCCCATGCGCCACAACTACTGAGCTCACGCACCTCAACTAGAGAGCCTGCATGCAGCAAACTACAGAGCCCATGCACCCTGGAGCCTGCACACCACAACTAGAGAGAAGCCCACACACTGCAGCAAGGAGCCTGCAAAAGTGAAAACCCGCATGCCTCAACGAAGATCCCGCATGCTGCAACTAAGAGACCCAATGCAGCCAAAAATAAATTTAAAAAAAAAGAAAAAGAAAAAGAAACTTATTAAAAATACAAGTTCTCAGGCCTATACCAGACCTACTTAATCAAACTCTGGGCATGGGTTCCAGCAAGCTGTGCTTTCACAGTCTCTCCAGGTGATTATCATGCACACTAAAGTTTGAGAATTGTGGCAGAATAGTATTTAACAACTATCTACTGAGACCATTTCTCCATTCTAAATTTTAAAGAGCAGCATTACTATACACTCGATCCTTTGCCTCCTTTGCTTAAAATTACACACCATTTAACCACATGCACACATACGTACACATACAGAGGTAGCCTTCACTATCCAAACTCTAACCATCTTAACAGTCAAATAAATGTCTGGATGAGTCTCTCGAAAATCCAAGTTCTTACTATTTGTCATCCAAAATTCTGGAACCAAATATTATAGATTCAGATAATGCAGTAGACTTGCCATCCAAACTCAAGAAAAAAGAAATTCAGAGAACAAGAAATATTTGATATAAATTGGGGGGGGGGGGGGTACATGTATGTTAACATATCCCAGAATCTTACCAATGATTATACCTAGGAATTGAGATTAGAAGCTATTTTAGTTTTTTCCTTTTGCTTTTCTGAGTTTAATAAATAATCTTCAATGTTGGTATTCTAAATTAAAACTTAAAAGATTATCTTAAGAAATAAATTCATATCAACAAGCAAACTAAATAATACATTATTTAGAGATACCTACATACCTGGTAAAATAATCATGAAAAGCAAGAAAATGTGAAAAAATATGGGGGGGGGGGTTATCTGAGGGGGGGAATGAGGGACAATAAGAGGGCAGATTCAGGGAAGGAGCAAACAGAGGGCTTCAAGGCCTTAGCAATGTTCTATTTAAGCTAATGTGGTAGTTTGTCTCCAAAGATGTCACCAACAATTACTACCATCCCTTTGGCACATGCCACTCTTCCACCAAGTCATGGAGTCAGTTTGCCCTCTCCTTCAATTGGGCTGACTTCGTGACTTGCTTTGAACAACAGAATGCAGTGGAAATTATGCAGCCATTTTGGGGCCTAGGCCTTTAGAAGCTTGGCAGGTTCTGCTTTCATCCTTTTGGGATCTGGCTTCCATGTTATCTCAGGCTGGACTTCTGAATGAAGAGAGGCCACATGGACAGAGAAAGGCTCAGCCAGGATGCAGCTGCTCCAGCCACCCAGGTGAAGCATGAGACACATGAGTGAAGCCATCTTGGACATTTGAGCTCCTGGCTGAATGAGCAACTCCAGCTGATACCTTGTGGAGCAGCAGAACTGCCTAGGGGAGCCCAGCCAATTCACAGAAACATGAGAAATAATAAATCAATGTTGTGTTAAGTAGCTAAATTTTGGGGTGAGTTTTCTGGGTAGCAATAGATTAACTGAAAATAAAAAAATGTTTACTGCTGTTTTCTATATCTTACAAGTAATAAATAATCTTTTGTAGGATTAAAGTTTTAATTCATAAGTTGTTTATATTCAGAGTGAATAATGTAATAGCATTTTATATTCAAAATATATAAAATTGATTTTCTTGTGGGATTTCAAAAAATAGCCAGAAGAACAGCATTATCCCTGATTATCCATGCCAGTTTCCTTGTCATAAATAAGATTAGTCTGTACTTTTCTTTTGTCTTATCTTTTTGTCCTAATATTTTTGTGTTTGGGTTACAACA
The DNA here is from genome assembly GCF_000442215.2 of Lipotes vexillifer. NCBI lineage: Eukaryota > Metazoa > Chordata > Mammalia > Artiodactyla > Lipotidae > Lipotes > Lipotes vexillifer. The sequence goes on from NW_006776053.1 coordinate 599,219, forward strand.
ATGTAGTAAGATGAAGTATGCCATTGAAAAACATTTATAACAGTTTAAATAGCACAGGCATCTGTGAAAAGATGTGAATCGTGACTAGCCAAACCATCTGGAACTGGCAACTTTTTAGGAGTAGTATTTTGACAACTTTATCAAATTCCTCCATGAATGTTGTTCCAGGTAAGTTTTCTACCTCTTCTTCTTCTTCTACTTTGGTAATATGTATTTTCCTCTAAAATACTCATTTCATCTCAAATTCATTAAAAAAAAAAACACAGTATTCTCATGTATAAACAGAAAAAAAACTGCATATATATATAATAAAATAACAGGAATTATCTCTCTGAGTGTTAGAAAATTTTTATATTGCAATTTAAATTTATCTCCCAAATTTGCCAAAATAAATGTCACCGTTTTAAAATGAAAAAGAATGTAAAGAATAAACAAGAAACCATTGTACAGCTCCTGTCCTAAGAGTAGGACAGCATCTAGCTCCCCAGTCTGCAACAGCTGACAGAAATTTGTAATAAGAAAATGTGAAAACTGAACTCTGTAACTTGACCACAGTCTTTCCTTATGGTGGATTACAGGAAAAAATTTGTATTATTTGAGCATTTGCCCCTAATACCTACAAAACAGATTAACTGTAAGGAAGGGGGTAATCTGTGCTTGCAGGAGATTTTACAAGATCCCGAAGGGGATCAGATATGGAGAATGAACTAGAATTAGGCAAAGTTGAACCTAAGTTTAGTTAGGTGGACATAACAGTAGTCTGATCATACTGTTTCTCACTTTGACACAGGTCACGGCAACAGAGGTGAAGAGAAGTTAGCAGACTTGAGATAAGAGGTAGAATTAGAGAGATAAAAGTGAGTGAGCGAGTGAGCAAAACAGAGAGACCAAGACAGAGAGACAGGGAGAGAATGACTCCCAGGTTTCTAGTACAAACAACTCTAAGATGGGCAAGCTATAGAATGAACAAAATTTGGGGGAAAGATCCTAAGTTCAGTATGAGATGCCTATAAGGAGAAATTCAAGAGGAGCCATTCAACAGACAGTGTGATATCACACACCTAAAATGTCAGAAACAGACTGGAATCCTGCCAGGGCTATTTAACACCAAAATCAAAATTCTTTCACTACATCCAAATAAAGATGAGAATTATGATTATGACAATGATGAATATGATACAGCATCAGCTAACAGTTATTAAACTTCTACTATGTTCTAGGTACTCACAACCACTCTATTGAAGCTGCTGAGGGCTAGAAAGGTGAAGTTCTTCGCAGAAGTTGACAAAGGAAGAACACCAAGATTTAAACTCAGATCTAGAAAGACTCTAAAACTTATGCTCTTGAACTGTAAACCACAGTGCCTCTCAAACCCAGAATGGGGATACCAATACCTTTAACTCCCAATCACTTGCCAACAAGAGAATGAAAGTTCTTTAAAGGCAGAGCAGTGCTGATTCATCTTTGTAAACTCTACCACGATGCCTCATTAGTGGTTTGCTGAATGCAGTGTGAAAAGTATGTACTCAATTTGCTGTTAAATGTATTTTTTTTTTTAGATTTGGAAAATCACCAAGAGGTTACATATTATTAACTTTTTTTCTAATGTGTATAACTTAAATTAAAAACACTTAGGTAACTTCAAAACTGAGAGGGTCACATAGTAAGTGAAAGTTGTCAAAATGGCAAAAATACTCTTCCAGACAAGTCAGATATTCTATGCAATTTTTTCCTGACACCAGCACACCTTACAATCTATATCTAAGGTACTACTATAAGCTGTTATTTTGTTTTAAAAGTGAAGGTTTTAGCCATCTACTCTAGTATAAGATTAAATACTTAGAAAATAAAACAAAACTCTCCTTACCAAAATTTTACCATTTGGAGGAAAAAGGTTAACTTCACTGTGTAGTCCCAAACAATGGAGTGAAATTTCAGTTCAAGAACATTGGTATTACTTACACACCTTATATAAATCTTATTTACAATCAGAATGAATAAAATTAGTTCAAAGTTAATTTCAAGGTATGTATTATAAGGAGGCCTTCTAAGAAAGAAACCTTGGCTCCATTTACCCAATAAATATTGAGCATTTTTTTAATGTGCAGGAAGCATTTTTACCACATTCCATAGACTTTATTTTTTTGTTTGTTTGTTTTGTTTTGTTTTTTGTTTTTTGCGGTACACGAGCCCCTCACTGCTGTGGCCTTCCCCGCTACGGAGCACAGGCTGCGGACGCGCAGGCTCAGCGGCCATGGCTCACGGGCCCAGCCGCTCCGCGGCATGTGGGATCCTCCCAGACCGGGGCACAAACCCACGTCCCCTGCATCAGCAGGCGGACTCTCAACCACTGTGCCACCAGGGAAGCCCCCATAGACTTTAATAAGCCACTGAGAGTAAGATGCACCACCAGTCTATTACTATCCAAAAAAAAAAAAAGTAAGGGGAATTAAATTACAGTGTAATGGTTTCTTACCATGTAAAATTAACTTATTTCTTCAGAACAGATTTTCTTCATCTAACACTATTATACATACATAATAAGTAAAATATAACCACAATAAATCAATAAATTAGTGACAGTATTTCTAAAAGTTCTTCACATTCAGAGAGCAACTCTTCTGAATACTTTTCAACTCAAAGTCCTCAATCCAGACTTTTTCTAACAGTATCATCCCCTACGCTACCAGGAGCACTCGGTGATGCAGCTTTTCAAAAAAAAAAAAAATTTTTTTTTAATGTTCCACTACTGCCTCCAAGATTTTTTTCCAAGCTGCTGACACCCATAACACAATGGATGCTAATCTAACTAGAGGATGTCAATAGACAGTTTTCAGATGAAAATCTAGATTCATATTCCTTTCTCAAATGGTTCTGAAATGTCGGTAGTTGCAGGTGTCCAACCATATCACCAGGACTAAGAGCTAAGTTCTTCCATGCTTCAGCAATGACATCATGACAGCTGCCTGGCTTGCAGTGATTATAAGACCCCATCTATTGTAAGACGCATCGTGATTTCAGACATTAAACTATGGGAGAAAATGTGTTCCAGAAGTGATGAAATAAGGCAAATTGGCTCTAATTCTACAAGATGGCACACTTATCACACAAAAGTCTCACCTGGAAAGGAAGATGTGGCTGATTGTAATTTTGTACCCAATTTTTCACTGCTCCTCCCTGGAGAGATTATACATCCCTGCCTGTTGGCACATGACTTTCAGGGCCCTTCTCTGTGGAAGTAGTGGCCAAAGAAATGCGAATGCAAGTGACCTGTGCCAATTCGAAGCCAAAGCTGTACAGGCCATTACAACTGCATTGTTTCTCTTTTCCTTTCACCATGAGAAAGGCATGTCTCAGTTGAACGTTGCTCCTTCAGTCTGGGTCCCTGACTGAGATACAAAGCTGGCCCTGGAGCAGAGCTACAACCAAAACATACTGTGGGAAAGTAATAAACTTGTTTTTCTCAGCTACTGAGATTTCTGGGGTCCTTTCTGTTAATTTGTTAAGGCAGCAGAACCTAGGGAAAGTTTATTAGAACAGAAGATTCCTGATATGAACTATGGACTCTAAAAACTTATTTCCAAGTGTCTGGGCCAGAAAGCCTCCTCTAGGCCACCATGTTCTCCCCTATGATCCTCCAGTCACCGCTGCAGCACACACTTCCCCTTCATCACCTTACTTCCAGACTACTTGAATCAAACCACTCCTCACACCACATTGCTTGATTCTCTTGGCTAAGCTTCTCATTACTAGCTCTCCTTTTCATTTTCATCTTGCTCCTCAGGCTTGATTCAAGAACCAACTTCCCTGTAATCCTCATCTAATCTATTTCTGTTCTCTGCCATGGCCTGCCATCCCATCTGTCATGTCCCAGAACCCACCAACTCTGGCACATATTCTGTGGACAACCATCTCATTCATCAGACGTGAGGCTCAAACACCAACTAGATTCTCTTAGTTGGTGGTCTATCAAGAAGTACTTTAAAAATTCCTCTTTCAAACTGAATATGATCCAAAACAAAATGAAAATTTAAAAAAAGTGTAAAGTATGACTCTAGAAATAATAATTTAAACCTAACTTAAAGCTGGAAAATAACTTCTAAAATTCTAACAAACCCCTAATTAATCATACATTATGGATTGAAAATCATACATACATAGATATTTAACAAGAAATCAAAGCTTGTAATGTATGGCAAATACTTGGAAAGTATTTTTCCATTGAAAAATAGAGAAATACAACTCAACTAATTGTGTGGGTGGATTCACATCCAATTATTCATGCATACAAAACTAACTATAGGTTTCTATAATCTACATTACATATATACACCCACATAATACTGATTCTATTTGGACTTGTTTCTCTATCACTTAGATTTCCTGTGTACCTGCCATTTAATACTTGTTAACCTTAAGTCCAAAGTCTGAAAGAGAAGGTGGACTAGAACAGGATTATTTACTGCCTCATGGGAAAGATTTTGTTGTGATCTTGGACAACTTCATTAGCCTATTCAAACATCTATTTCCTCATAAGGAAAATGGGGATAGTACCATCTTCCTCAAGGAATGAATGTTATGATTATGAAACATTATAACAAACTTAAACCAGTGCCTGAATAAAGGGCTCCTTTTAAAAAAGCTAGCTGAATTTCCACTCCAGTTAAGGAGAACTAGGATTTAGATCTATGTTTCTATTCAGAAAAAATAGAACAGATGAATAAAATATAAAAAAGAACAACCGTTCAAAGGCATCAAAGAATTACCAAAAAAGTATCAAATTACATTGAGCCAAGATCCCAGAGATCCTTTAAAAAAAAAAAATTATTCTACCTTTGAGGCCACATTTCTCCTATAGATGTGGGCTGATTCCAGGAAAGGAAAGCAAGAGGCTAAAAGGTGATGAGAGTTTTCAAATCACCAACAGGTTAACAGGATGAAACTGGAATTCAAGGCCCATAAAAGGGAGGTCATCTCAGGAAGCACCTCAGGCTTCGGGCATGAACCCCAAATAATTATACCCCATGATAAAACTGAAAAGGAAATAAATGAATCCTCAGAGACTGAAGCCCATCTTCAAATGATCTAAATCCCTGACTGGGAGATAAGAAGGATGAGGTGAAGGAACTGGAGATTGCTAGTGCTCCTAACCTAAATGGGAAGGACAGAGGAAGAGAGGAAGAGAGGAAGGAAGGAAGGAAGGAAAAAAGGAAGGAAGGAAGGGAGGAAGGGAGGGAGGGAGGGAGGGAGGGAGGGAGGGAGGGAGGAAGGATTATGCAGAAAATCAGAGATGATAAAGAACTGAAATTTCAGAACTGGAAATATAATTAAGTAATAACTCAATGGACAGGTTTAACAGAAAACTCAATTAGTTGAAAAGAAAAATCAGTAAAATGGTAGATAGGCCAAAAGTAAATATTCAAATTAAGTCCAAAAAGACAATATAGAAAATATAAATATGGAATATAGAAAAGAAAGAATAAGAAATATATGACCTACTGTGAATAGGTCTAACTTATATGTAATTGGATTCCCAGGGCAGGGGGGTGGGGGCAATAGGGTTACAGGCAATAGATAAATAACAGTAAGAATTGTGTGAAAATTGATGTGAAAAATCAAATCCTAGATTCAAGAAACACTCTAAACCTCAAGCAGGACAAATACAAATACAACACAGTAAAAGTGTTGAAAACGAAAAATGAAGAGGAAAACCTTAAAACCAGCCAGAAAAGAAGAAAAAAATCACCATCAAAGGAATAACAATAAGACTTATAACTGACTTTCCAGTAGAAGAAATGGAAGCCAGAAGATAATGAGATAATACTGTTAAGATTCTGGAAAAAATTAGCTGCCAAACTAGACTTTTACACCCAATGAAAATATCAAAGATGAAAATGATATTCTGGAGCTTCCCTGGTGGCGCAGTGGTTAAGAATCTGCCTGCCGGGCTTCCCTGGTGGCGCAGTGGTTAAGAGTCCGCCTGCCGATGCAGCGGACACGGGTTCGTGCCCCGGTCCGGGAAGATCCCACATGCCGTGGAGTGGCTAGGCCCGTGAGCCATGGCCACTAAGCCTGCACGTCCGGAGCCTGTGCTCCGCAACAGGAGAGGCCAAAACAGTGAGAGGCCCGCGTACCGCAAAAAAAAAAAAAAAGAAAAGAAAAAAGAATCTGCCTGCCAATGCAAGGGACACAGGTTCGAGCCCTGGCCCGGGAAGATCACACATGCTGCGGAGCAACTAAGCCCATGCGCCACAACTTCTGAGCCTGAGCTCTAGAGCCTGCAAGCCACAAATACTGAGCCCACGTGTCACAACTACTGAAGCCTGCGCGCCTAGAGCCCGTGCTCTGCAACAAGAGAAGCCACGACAATGAGAAGCCCATGCACCGCAATGCAGAGTAGCCCCCGCTCACCACAACTAAAGAAAGCCCACGCACAGCAACGAAGACTCAACATGGCCATAAAATAAATAAATAAATAAATAAATTTATTTTAAAAAAAAAGAAAGAAAGTGATATTGTGGGAAGAAGGTTGGGGGGTAGCGGCACAGTTTTTGAAACTCTGAATACTCATCTAGGGCCTTCTTCCAGGATAAGGCCCTACACTGAAGGGAAACTTGGGGGTGAAATTAAAATTGAACAGAAAAACTAGAGAGGAAGCAAAGAGAAGCGAGAGAGAAGAACAGAGCCAGGAAAGATTAGGTAGAAAACCATTACATGCTTTTAACTACCAAATGCAAACACTGGAAGACAGAGCTTAGTGAAGTTATAAAAGCTCCCTAACCACTCGTCCTTCTACAAGTTCAGTAAAATTAACTTCACATATAACTAGAAGAAAGCCCACGTGCAGCAACAAAGACCCAACACAGCCAAAAATAAATAAATAAAGTTTAAAAACAACATTAAAAAAAAAAGAAAATTGTAAGACACAAAAGAATGGAAGTCAGAGCTTTATAAAAGTGTACAAATGAGGTAATGAACTCAGGAAAGAATTAGAGTTAAAAGAAAAAAATTATTTCAGATATGAAAACTAATTAGAGGAAACATGAAAACAAAAACAACAGGTAACGCATGAAGAGAAACATAAGGTGGGGGGAGTCCAAAAGAAATGAGAAAATAGAAAGAATTCAAAATAAAGTAGCAAATGTTGAAGAGAGAGACAAAGAAAATCAAAGAGATGCATAATAAAGGACAAAAAGAAAACAAAAGCAAGAGAAAAAATACCAAAAATATTTAATTCAAGAAAACTTCTTAAAATGTAAAATAAATAAATTAAATATCTGAAATTACATATTGAATAAACACAAGTACCTGAGAATATTGACCTAGAACATCTAACACCAAGACATAGTCTAGTAAAATTACTTGGTTTTGGGTCAATATGGAATAATTACAAAGACAGGATTTACCAAAACAAAAACAAAAACAAAAACAAGCCAAAAAGAATGAAACAACAGTTTTCAAGACACTAGACATCAGGAAGTGAAGGACAGTGGTCCCTGCGAATGAGAGACAAAGTAAGCCTACAGTTGTACCAGCTTACTGCCTAAAGAAAGTTTCCAGGACAAGGCACTGGAAGGTAAAGCCAGGAGAATCCCAGCAGACTCCTTCAGTTGAAGAGACACAGCTGAGGAAGTCAAGGAAAATCAAGGTGGCTACAGTTAGCAGGGCAGAGTACCAAAGAGGAAAGAAATGCACAGAAAACTCTGGAAATCTTCAGAGGGTCCCCCTTGAGTATTCAGGACAGTGCTGATCTGCACATGCATGTGAGGAAATTATCCAAGGATGGGGAAAAACCATCCAAGGGGTTTAAAGGGAAGAATGCCCACACTTATACAAGGGCAAAAACAGTGACTGTTCCTCCCAGCTAGACTGGAAAAACAAAAAACACAATCACTGGACACTAGGTGGAGTACAAAGAAGGGTCTTACCTCAGTAATGGGGAATAATTAGTCTCAGATTAAATGTTGCTTTTGGCACTAACAAATCTTAAAAGCAAGACCCCAAAGTATCAAATTGTTTCCAAGTAAATTAACTATGTCTCAGAAAAAAGCTCAAGAATATTTATAGGAATACAAAAATATCCAGCACCCAACAAGGTAAAATTCACTATCTCTGGCTTGCAATCAAAGGTTACCAGGCATACAAAGAAGCAGGAAAATACAAACTAATTCATTATCCTGAAAATTGGTAAACAAAGGTGAAGAAACCACCATTTACCTTGCCTTTAATTATGAACAGTAACACATTGACCAAATAGTAGACAAGTAGTATCTCTTTGTACAAGTACTCCTACTAACAAATTAATGGATCTAGGCAGTGAACAACAACAGCTGTTAACATAAAGGGAGACAACTGGACATTCTGTGCCTCCACACACACCACCACCTATGTCTTGACAAAGAGATCAAACATGATTCCAGTCAAGCCTTTGGACCCAGGAGCCAATTTGCAGAAAATACAAAGGAGAGAGGAACATTTTAAAGTGCACCACCAGTATGCAATCAGCAAAATACAGACTATGGGAAACTAATAAGTCACATGCCTGGTGTTCTTCAGCAGATAAATTTCAATAAAAAGAACAGGGTGTAAGGTAAGCTTCTAGTTTAAAAGAAATTTAAAGGGACACATTAAAAAACTTTAAATGTATGAGACTAAACTACACTGCCTAGTAAGGCACACCTGAGTGATAAAATTATAAAGAAACACAAGAAAGTGATTACCATAAAGTTAGGATAGTGGTTATTTTAAGGGAGGAGAGAGTTAGGATTGGGATGGGCCACATGTAATATTATTTCAACCATTAAAAAGGAATGTGGTGGTGATACATTCTATAATATCTCTGAAACTTGAAAACATTATGCTAAGTAAAAGAAGCCAGGCACAAAAAGCCATATCCTGTATAATTCCATTTATATGAAATGTTCAGAATAGGCAAATCCAAAGAGACAAAAGTAGATTAATGGTTGCCAGGGGATGGGGAGAAAGGTGAATGGGGAGTGACTGCTAATGGGCATGAGGTTCCTTTTTAAGGGTGATAAAAACGTTCCAGAATTAGATAGTGGTGATGATTGCACAACCTTGTGAATACACTCCCCCCCGCAAAAAATCACTCAATAGTACACTTTAAAATGGTGAATTTCATGGTATGTGAATTAAATCTCAATTTTTAAAATATCAGATGATGTAAACTTTAAGACAAAAATCATTACTAGATATGAAAATGGTCCTTTCATAACGATGAAAAGTTCAATTTTCAAGGAAGAAATAATTCTCAATTAGTATGCACCCCTAATAACACCACCTAAAATGTATAAAGCAGAAGTTGACAGAACTACGAGGATAAATGAAATAACAAAATATCATTTCATGATTATGGTTAATATACATTTCTCCTTCAACTAAAAGAACAAGACAACAAAAAATTAGTAAGGGCACAGATGAATTGAAAACATCTTGACCTAGTTGACATAGATAAAACACTGCAACCACAACTGCACAATACATATATTTTAAAGGACACATGGAACATTTACAAAAAATGACCAAATTCTGGGCCATAAACCAGGTCGCAACAAATTTCACATGATTAAAATCATAAAGAACAGAGGATCAGTAACATTTTTCTTAAAGGGCCACACAGTTAATTATTTTAGGCTCATGGACTAAATGGCCTATGTCATAACTATCCATTCTGCTGTTGTAGCAAGAAAGCAGTCATAGGTACTACATAAACAAATGAGTATGGCTGTATTCCAATAAAATGTCATTTATAAAAACAGATGTCTGACCCCCTGGGCCATAGTTTGCCAACCCCCAACAGACTATGTACTCTGACCAAATTGAAATCAAGCTAAAAAACAAATAATAATTAGAAAAATCTCTAGATGGTTGGAAATTGAACAATACACTTCTAAATAACATGTGGGTTAAAGTCAAAATAAAAATGAGAAGATATACTGAATTTTAAAATTAAAATATTATTAAATCTTGTGTGATACAACCAAAATCATGATTATAGGGGAAAATGTAGCCTTTATTTTTTAAAAGATTTACCAGAAAGCAAGAAAGACTGGAAGTCAATGATGTAAGGCAGGATAGGCAAATTATAGCTTCAGAATCAAATCCAGCCCACAATCTGTTGTTGTAAATAAAGTTTTATTGGAACACAGCCCCGTCCTTTGTTTACATATTGTCTATGGTTGCTTCCCTTTTACAGCAGCAGAGGTGAACAGTTGTAAGAGAATTGTAATAGAACCCATAAAGTCAAAAATTCTAATTAAAAGACACCATTTAGAATAGCAGAGAATACCAAATACCCAGGAACAGCTCTAATGAAAGATGAACAAGACCCCTACGCAGATAGCTGTAATAATTGAGAGAAATTACAAAAGACTTAAATGGAGAAATATGTCATGTTCATTACATATTCTCCATGTGAAAACTAAATATGTAAATAATCAACCTGCTCCAAATTTACCAATTCAATAAAATCCTAATCAAAATTCTAGCAGGGTGTTTTAAGGAAATTAACAAGCCAATTCAAAACTTATATGAAACTACAAAGACCAACAATAACCAAGAAAAATGTTTAACAATAACAGAATGGAAGAACTTACTCTACTAGATAACACAACTTACTTTGAAACTTCAGTACTCATTCAGTTGATATTCATACAAGCAAAGATGACTACATCAGGAAGAGACTCATCCATATATGGACTTTTGATTAATGAAAAGTAGGGGAGACGGGGGGCAGGGAAAGGTGGCATAGGCAGTAGAACAGCTGCCCTACACCTCATACCATACTCCCCTCCCCCTCAACAAAAAAATCAATTCCAGGTGCATTACAAACTATATATGAAAGGTAAAATTGAATGTTAAAACTTCTAGTATAAATACAGAAGAAAATCTTTTAAATCTTGGAATAGGGAA
>NW_006776053.1:610343-630536 GCF_000442215.2 Lipotes vexillifer
GCCCCAGCAAGAATAGAAAGATAGCCCTCTCTTTCCATTCTTATTCAACATAACACTGGAAGTCCTAGCCAGAGCAGTTAGGCAAGAATAAATAAAAGGCAAATTGTAAAGGAAGAAGTAAAACTGTCCTATCTGCAGATGACATAATTTTATATATAGAAAACCCTGAAGACTCCACCAAAAATATTAGAATAACTGAATACAGTAAAGTTGCAGGGTACAAAATCAACATACAAAAATCTATATTTGCATTTCTATATGCCAACAATGAGCTAGCAGAGAGAGAATTAAGAAAACAATTCCATTTATACTCATATCAAGAGAATAAAATATCCAGGAAATAAATTTAACCAAAGAGATGAAAGACCAATACACTGAAAACTGTAAGACATTACTGAAGGAAACTGAAGATGACACACACAACCAGAAAAGTATTCCATGCTCATGGAATGAAAGAATTAACATTGTTAAAATGTCCATATTACCTAAAGCAATCTACAGATTCAATGCAATTCCTATCAAAATCCCAAGGACATTTTTCACAGAAATAGAACAAAACATTCTAAAATTTAGATGAAAACACAAAAGACCTCAAACAGCCAAAGGAATCCTGAGAAAAAAGAACAAAGCTGTAGGTATCGCACTCCCTGATTTCAAACTGTATTACAAAACCACAGTAATCAAAACAGCATGGTATTGGCAGAAAAACAGATACATAGATCAATGAGCAGAACTGAGAGCCCAGAAATAAACCCATACACATATGGACAATTAATTTACAAAAAAGGAGCAAAACACATACAATAAAGAAAGGATAATCTCTCCAATAAATGGTGTTGGGAAAACTGGACAGCCACACGCAAAAAAAATGAAACTAGACCACTATCTCACACTATACACAAAAATCAATTCAAAATAGATTAGACACTTGAATATAAGACCTGAAACTATAAAACCCCTAGAAGAAAACATAGTCAATATGCTCAATGATATCAGTTTTATCAATATATTTCTAGATATGTCTCCTCAGGCAAGGGAAACAAAAGCAAAAATAAACAAATGGGACTACATCAAACTAAATAGCTTCTGTACAGCAAGGGAAACCATCAACAAAGTGAAAAGACAACCTACCAAATGGGAGAAGATATTTGCAAATGATATATTTGATAAAGGGGTAATATACAAAATATATAAAGAACTCATACAACTCAAAAACAAAACAAAAACCCCAATTTAAAAAATGGGCAGAGGGCCTCCCTGGTGGCGCAGTGGTTGAGAGTCCGCCTGCCGATGCAGGGGATACGGGTTCGTGCCCCGGTCTGGGAGGATCCCACATGCCGCGTAGCGGCTGGGCCCGTGAGCCGTGGCCGCTGAGCTTGCGCGTCCGGCAACGGGAAAGGCCACGACAGTGAGAGGCCCACATATCGCAAAAAAAAAAAAATGGGCAGAGAAACTGAATAGATATTTTCTCAAAGAAGACATACAGATGGCCAACAAGCACATGAAAAGATGTTCAACAGCACTAATTATTAGAAAAATGCAAATCACAACCACAATTGCCTCACACCTGCTACAATGCCTATTATCAGAAAGGCAAGAAACAACAAGTGTAGGCAAGGATATGGAGAAAAGAGAACCCTCATGCACTGTTGACAGGAATGTAAATTGGTACAGCCACCCATAGAAACTAGTATGGAGATTGCTCAAAAAATTAAGAATAGAAGTACCATACAATCCAGCAATTCCACTTCTGGGTATTTATCCAAAGAATACAAATACACTAATTCAAAAAGATATATGCACCCCTATTTTCATTGCAGCATTATCTATAATAGCCAAGATATGGAAACAACCTACGTGTCCATCAATGGATGGATAGATAAAAAAGATGTGGTAGAGGTATACGAGAGAATACTATTCGGTCATAAAAATAAAAATAAAAAAAGATGAAATCTTGCTGTTTTTGACAATATGGATGGACCTTGAGGGTATTAAGCTAAGTGAAATAAGTCAGGTGGAGAAAGACGAAAACCATATGATCTCTCTCATATGTAGAATATTAAAAACAAAGAAACAAAGTTAATGAACAAACCAAACCAAACAAAAACACGTAGATACAAAGAACAGAGTAGTGGTTACCAGAGGGGAAAGGTGTGGGGGGTATGAAATGGGTAAAGGGGATCAACTGTAGTGATGAATGGAAACCAAATTTTTGATGGTGAGCACACTGTAGGGTATAAAGAAGTAGAAATATAATGTTATACACATGAAACTTAATGTTACAAACCAATATTACCTCAATTTTTTTAAAAAGAGTGGAAAGATAAGCCACAGAATAGAAGATAACTGTAACAGATACAACCATCAAAGGACTTATAAACAGAGTATACAAAAAACTCCTAAAAGAAAAACAAGATTTTTTTTTTTTTTTCCAGTACGCGGGCCTCTCACTGCTGTGGCCTCTCCCGCTGCGGAGCACAGGCTCTGGACGCGCAGGCTCAGCGGCCATGGCCCACGGGCCCAGCCACTCCGCGGCCTGTAGGATCTTCCCGGACCGGGGCACGAACCCGTGTCCCCTGCATTGGCAGGCGGACTCTCAACCACTGCACCACTAGGGAAGCCCGAAAAGACTTTTGATATTAAGTGTTGGTGAAGATGTGGAGCAACAGAAACTCCCACACATAGTTAGATGAGAAGCAAATTGGTTTAACCACTTTGGGAAAACTGCTTGGCATTTTATGCTAAAGTTAAATATGCACACACTCTATGACCTAGCAATTTCACTCCAAAGTATATTAAAAGAACAGAAATGTGAGTACGAACAGAAGTATATTAAAAGAACAGAAATGTGACATATGCTTCATTATTTGAAATAGCCAAAAACAAGGGGGAAGTGTTAATGTCTATAGACAATAGAATGGATCAATTATGGCATATTCATATAATGGAATACTGTATAGCAAGGAAAGAAATGAGCAAACTATAGTACCACACAACAAGGATAATCTCATAAATGTAATGGTGAGCAAAAGAAGTCAAGTGAAGAAATAAATACACTCATGACTCTATTTATATGATTTCACTTATATATGTTCAAAAACAGGCAAAAATGATCAATGTTATTAGAAGTTAAGATAATGGTTCTCTTTAGGGAAAATGGAAGGGACGATGATTGGAAGGACACATACGGATGGCTTGCAAGATGCTGGTAAATGTTCTCTTTCTTTACCTGGGTGGGAGTAACACGGATGGTTTAACTTTGTTATAATTAATCAAGTTTTTAACTTATAATTTTTTACTTTCCTGTCTGTGTGCTTAAATAAACTTTTTCTAAACATAAAAACAAAAATGATCAGCTGGAAAAAAATTAGAGTGTAACATGTTTTGTCAGCCAATTTTCTTCTCTAAAATCCTTAAGGGTCGGGAAGGGAATGTGAAATTTCCTATAATGATCAAATGAGGACCCTGTTAATTCTGAATCAACAGGATATAGTCTGAGCTTAAAAGGCATAATATTTGGGGACTTCCCTGGTGGCGCAGTGGTTGAGAGTCCGCCTGCCGATGCAGGGGACGCGGGTTCGTGCCCTGGTCCTGGAGGATCCCACGTGCCGTGGAGCGGCTGGTGTGCTCCACAACGGGAGAGGCCACGACAGTGAGAGGCCCGCGTACCGCAAAAAAAGAAAGAAAGAAAGAAAGAAAGGCATAATATTTGGATTTCAGAAATGGGTTATTTGGACTTCAGAAAGTCATCATCAGCTTCACCAGCAGTGAAGGTTCCTGCATTTGCCTCCATGTTTGATTTAACTAGGGGGAAAAAACAGCCCATATATTTTTCTGCACATAAACTTTCCGGTAGGAAAATGAGAGAAATTCATCTTTTAAACTTTAAAAAGATAATTTGTATTGATAACACACAACAGTGGGTCTCAAAACCACAGTTTAAGCAGAATACAGTTGCTTATTTCTTATTATTACTACTGTTAAAAGAATGTGTGTTTCTTATATCCTTGACACAAATTAAGACATTTGAAATTCCTTTGCCAAAAGAAAAACAGATGAAAGGTATCTACCTACTCCAAAATTTAGCAAGCACCAAAATAATTTATTCAATACATAAGGATCACAGCATAATAATAATAATAAATAAATCAGTATCATTTACTGAGTTTTATTATGTGCTAGGCACTTGCTAAGCATTTAAGATACTTATTTTATCATAACAACACCACTATGAGAAAGATAGGATTACTTTTCCCATTTTATAGATGAGGAAATTGAGGCTTAGAAAAGTCAAATAATTTGTACACAGTAGGTAGCAGAGGGGGCATTTAATCAGTTCTTTAGTTTGGTGTGAAAGATCAGTTTTCTATTTATATTTTCTATTTTGTATCATTCTTTTTATCTTGAAATTTTGAGCCTAAGTATTATGTAGGGCAGGGAACGTGCAAATATATGTACATACATACACACTCAAAAGGGTTTCAAAGACAAAAAACTACTCACATCTGCAAGCCCACTGTGTAGCACTGCGCCAGAACAGAGCTTAGGTTTGCTCCAAGAAACAAAATCAATTATAGACGAACAAGCCAAAGCACTGCATATAGTAAGTCTACAAAGCATTAACTGGATTAATTAGCAAGGGATTTGAGGAGAAGCTTGGAGCTAGGAAACCAAAACACTAAATTGTTTAAATACTTTGGCAAAAGATCAAGGTTTCTAAGCAGCACTGGGTCTCCTTCCATCCTTTTCGTTCCATGTTTTAACACATTTAACCTGTCTGAGGTACTTGTTCATTAAATACAAATGACATTGTCAAAATACCAAAAAGAAAAGTGAATTTAAAAAAATGCTGCAAGCTGTTGCCAATTCTGCCAACATGCGAGAGCCCAGGCAATATTAATTACAAATCAATCGCTTAGGACATGAACAGCTCTTATCACTGGTAAACTCTCCCTCTAAAATAACTTGCTTTAGAGAAAAAAACAAAGCAAATGTCTCTTCTATTATACTTGGTGACCTAATGAGGACAAAGAAACAAAATAAAACGGGAGAAAATGCACCAAAGAGCAAATGTGAAAAAGGAATCCTAGCTAGATGAACGCCTGGAATGCTGCAAGAACAGCACTATCATTTAGAAATAACGAAGAGGAAGTGGTCAGGGTAGGGACATTTACTGAATAGGTTTCTGGTTTCCAGGAAGTAAGAATTTTTACAACGCAACTGATTTTCACAAACACATATGGCAGCAAAATGATAAAAGAAAGCTTTCAACGACACAATCATGGAGGGAAAAAAAATTCTAGTTTTATGAGGACCAAGCACATTCATCACAATTCCAACTCCACCACACACAAATGCCCAATCAAAATAATAAACTCAAAAATCAAAGGGTCCTTCCACAAGTCTAGTTAATCTAGACTCTGCCCACAAACTATTAATTGCCCTCACTCTATCTTGGATATCTCTGAATTTTCCTCTTAATTTCCCTAAAGGGTTAGAGAAATCTAAGTACCTTTCTACAGCAAAAACTCAAAATTCCCTACTCCACAATGCACTTCATTTATTCCAATGGGGGAAAATATAAGTAGAAGGTAATTACTAACTTTCCATCAAAATACATTCTGATTTCCATTATCTACAGTAGGGTTTCTATTAATATAGGGTATAAAAGTGGGGAAGAGCTCCAGCTATGAAGCTTGGCAAAAGCAGTATGGTTGGGGGCAGTTTTCTTAGCCTCCATCAATTAAATGATGAATATGCTCCATCTTGAAGCAGTATAAGGATTAAAGATACTATTTGTAAAGTATCCAAAAGTGTGTCTGACACAAAGTAGGTGTTTAACAGTTACTATTATTATTTCTTCTTGGCTCTAGGCATACGGTATGCCTAGATTCTTTGCTGAATCTGAAATTTTATTGACAATTACACAAACAAGGCACTGGCAGATTATGGTAGGTCATGCTGGTCATGAACAAAATTTATCCCAGTATGTCCAAGGCACTGTGTTTCCAAAGAGTTCACAGCACTCTCACACCAATCGTGCACTTTTACAAAACAACTGTGAGGAAAGGCTAATAGGCAATGATACCCCTGGCATATCAATTCAATTCACATATGAATTAACAACACTTGAGGAAATCAGAGAGTTAACAGTGCATCCAAGCTCATGTAGATTTCCTGACTATAGGTGTTTTATTCACTAAACTTGGCTGCCTGTAAGAGGAAAAAAAAAACACACACACAAATTTATTTTTTCAAATAAAATTATAATGAAGAAAAATATGGTTAAAAAAAGAATACAGTTTTCAAAAAAATGAGAGGATATATCATTAAATTTCCAAAAGAAAAGTGGCCCAAAAGGTAGGTAGGTAGGTAAAATGTATTATACTTTGGGTTTAAGGTTTTTAATATTTCATATTATAGAATTCTTTCGAAGTGACAATATCATACACTATTTATTTCAAGTTTGAGGAAATACTAAAATACTACTGCATTATAACAATTTTCCATACAGGTATACAAAGCTTTTTTAAAAATAATATTTAATGCTGTCTTTAAAACAGTTGTTTATTCACATTACAAAATTCACTACTTTTTCAAAAGAAGTTCTGTTTCATTTAACAGTGGCTAGTTTACAAAAAACACTAATACTATAAAATGTTTTGGGATATTTATTGCACAAAACAGGCTACAACTATATTTCTATTATCTTCTATAGTTCCCTTACTATACTAAACATTTATTGAATACCTACAGTAAGTGAGGTGCTCTGAATACCTTATATCATTAAAGGTCTTATGACATTCAATTCTCAAAATAACCTTAGGAGGCAGATGGCAATAATTCTGTATTACTGATGAGAAAACTGATAACCAAAAAGATTAAGTGCCTCACCCACATTAGTATACTGACCATTGAAGGGCCAGGATTTAAACTCTAAACTGAGCATAAAAACCCATGCATCTTAGACTATGCAGGCTGCTTTCCCATATTCCTACCTTCTCTGTTATTAAAATAATCAAAGAGATACACCATCCCACTGCCTTCACAGACACCAGTGTCTCATCACTCAACAAAGATACTGCACAATTAGCCCCCTTTGCCTGCTCCCAAAAGGACTGAGCATCTTTCAACAAACCAGGTCAAGTTAAAGGAGAAGAAAACACAACTTTAAAAGTCTTGTTGCATCAGCACAACCCAGAAGCAACCAGATTCTTCTATCCAGGGTTAAAAATATGGATACAAACATACAGACATATATAGCTTTTCTGAAAATTGAAAAACTAAACTATGTTAAAATTATGTTTCAAGACTATATAATTTCTATCAGGAAAGGCTGCAAGCACAACTCAAGAGTCCTTGACTCTATCATTGCCAATCTCACCCCAAACCTCCCGGTCAGAATCTCTCTTCCTAAAGATCTCCAAGAAAAGGCAAAAATAAACAAAGTGAAAATGTGCTCAAATGTAAAGACCAAGAGAAACTGTTGGTCTACTTTGAATTCAGCTAATGTAAGTTGGAGGCATAAAACATACAAACCAATGCAACTTCTACATTATTCCAACACTCACACATTCCTCTTTCCAATTGCCTACGAGTGAATTTTCATTACAGAAACACATGTTGTAAAAAAAAAACCGTACTAGCTCCTTTATTCCTCATACCAAGCCTCTAGGATGGGCCCCATTAATAATCCCATTTTACATATTAAAAAATAAAAAGCTAACTCACCCAGCCTATCATCGCACAGCTTATAAATGGTAGTAACTGAACTAGAACTTATGTTTTTAACTGAACCATACTAAAGCCAAACCTTGTTCCAACAGAGAAGTTCAGAACACACCTGAACCATTATCTTTAAACACAGATATCGTAGACATAGGCATATTCTTTTGGAAGCAGCATGGTATAGTGGGAAGAAGCAGGCCTAGAATCAAATCACCAATCTACTACCTACTAACTATATTATCTTAGGGTAAGTTAATTTCTCTGTGCCTTGGTTTGGAACAAATATAAAGACAATAATTCATATCTTATGGGCTCCAGGAAGAATAAATACACATGTGTGCATATACATGTGTGTACACATATGTGTGTGTGTATATATATATATATATATATATATATGTATATATATATATCAAATAGAAGCTCAACAAATGCTGTCATATCCATGCTCTTACCTACTAAGTTTGCTCCATTTCAGTACTCAGAAGAAAAATGATGATGACTGTTAAAGAGCAAATGCAGAGCCTACCAGCACTTTTAATCAGGTCATCAGAAAACTGAAATGTTGACAAGGAAGTAGCCATATCAAGAGTCATTAGCCACAATGGACCAAACCCAAACACTGCAAAAACTTCCTTAAACTGCATTAGATATTTCTGCCAATCACTCTATGTGGCACCTGGAAAGAAAACCCAACTAAGAAAATTTATTTTTCTTTCTAAACTCAGTTTCCTTGCATAGTGGCAAGCAAGAACCAATTACAGCTATGGACTCTTGGGGAGTCCTAACTTAGAAATCTAATTCCAAAAGAAAATCACATCACCTCTCCTCAATGGTAAACCCCAAAACCTCCAACCATTTCCTCAGTTTCCAAACACTGCAGATGACTGAGGGAGTTGAAACACTTATTTACAGGGAAGTCCTCAGCACATTAAGTAGAAATTATCTTTACATGTATATCATCTCCACAAAAGGCACACATGGGCAAGAGTTATGCCTTATCAATCCAGCCATGTTTCACTCTCTGCTCACCTATGGCCCCTAGAAAAGGCAGTGTAGCATAACACACCTGGGTGACCACAGGCATCATCCCAGGCCTGGGCTGAGCCACATGCTCTATGCTGGGAACAGACACAGAAAATGTCTGTTAGCCATGGGAAGCCAAGCTTGAAAGATCATATAGTCTGAGGATGCCAATTTGAACCATTATCAAGATAAGTAGTGAACCAAGGAAGCCAGTAGCGAAAGAAAGGAGAATGAGCAAAGCCATGATGAAAGAGATGGAATCACCCCAGTCCACGACTTTCCAGTTCTAGTTCGTCCTCATGAAGCCCAGCTACATTTTGCTTCCTGTTCTTCCCCATACAATAGACTCCTCTACTTCCATCCCTTCCTTCTTGAGCTAGTTTTAGTGAAATTCCACTCCTTGCATTCAAAAAAGCCTTAACAAGGAAATTAGCCCATTGCCTGGCACACAAAAAGGATTCAATTAAACATTTAAAAACAGGAGTACAAACCTTATAAAATACCTGATGTTAGATGGGCAGTCCCGTAATTACAGTTCCCTCAACAGACAGGTCAATTTCCCTTAATCCACTTACCAAATAATTGTTGAGGAAATAAACAGTATTTGACACAACATGACAATTTATTCTGATTTATCATCCAATAATAATTAAGCAGTCGAAGCTTACAATGAAAGCACAGCTCTGCAGTTCATATTGTTCTTTTAAATTAAATAATTTGGAATCCTGTGAAGAGTTCCACCTTACAGCATATTCCCTCATTCTTGTGCAAATACAATCTGTCTATCAACATATTAGCATTTCAATCACCTTTGCTTTTTTCATAACAGGGAGAAGCTGTCTTCATTTATTCCTGTTGAGCATATACCACCTATGAATTATTTCTAAAGCTAAGCAGTAAAATTCAATTTAAATCCAAGTAAATGAGAAACTGGAACTATTTTTTAAAATAAATGTAGGACACTGGTTCCATATACATGCTTCTGAGTATTATAAATATGTTTTTCAATGATTAATTTACCTTAAGCTGCAAATAATTTCCTCTGAATTAAGTTGTTAGGATAGTCGGAAATGGAAAACCAACCCCACATTTCAAGAATTTTTTGTCTATCTTCTTAAGAATTCTGCATCAATTTATATTCCTGGAGTAAATACATCCACCATTCAAAAAAAAATTTTTTCCTAAGTCCCCTTTAAGCATCCCTTTATGGCACTGACCATAAATGGTGTAATTTGCCTTGAACATCATTAAAATGTAAAGTTAATGAGGATTCTGAAAACAGAAGGAATGTAACCTATTTTCAGGCAAAAGTTCTAACACAGCAATCAGAGGAAAAAGCTCTTTGATGTTTCTTTGTCTCTTCTCATTAATCTTTTTTGTCTCAGAAAAAAAAGAAAGACGACTATTTAGACTATAAAAAAAATATATATATATACATACATACCAAAGTTTAAATACGATAATTACAACAGAACTCCAGTGGGGTCATTAGAATTTTTTTATGAGATAAACAAGAGTCAGTCATGTACACACGGGGATAACACCACCTACCTGGCAGAATTGTTATAAGGTTTAGAGATATTGTAAGTAAAGTGTATAGCACAGTAACTGACACATGGAAGGTACTCACTGATATTAATTCTCTCCCCTTTTGTCCCTCCCTGGTCTCCAAAGGCCCAGTACAGTGCTGGCACAAAAATAGTGCTCAAAGAGTAGCCATTATTATTATCACACACAATGTATTCCTTTTTCTTGCTGAAAAATTCACTAAATTAACCCTAACCTTCTTTTCAAGATTTATGCAAGACTCAGCACCTCCTGTCTCTAGGCAGGTGGGGCATTATCCAAATAACCGGCATGGAGTAAACAGTCCCGTGTGACATTTTATCATGTGAAGTGCCTGCACAGGTATAAATATTATATCCTCTCCAGTTTTATTGCCTCATTCTACAATTATACTACTAAAGAGCAAAATAGCATGCAGAATGTTAAGTGGCATTCTGCTGCTTGGAATTTTATCCCAAGGCTCCATTCAGAATAACAAATGTGGGAGCTATTTCATCTCTGCTCTATTGTGAAGAAAGTCATCACCTTTACTTGAATATATAGGAGGATTTGGCTTTCTGCAACCCATTTTGTGCTAAGTGAAATCTTAAACCAAATATGCTAATTACCAAGAAGGTGTTATTTAAGAAGTATTATAGTGCTTTCCAGAGAGACTTTACCATATACTTTGTAACAGCTATACCAATTCCATAATCCCAGTAAACAAAACCTAATCAGCAATAAGTGGATCTTATCAAAGATGATCCACCCTTAAATAACACTAGAATTTAGAATTTCTCTACATCCAAACAAAGAAATTGTAAATTCAATAAACTAATCAGTTTTCTAAATGTTAAGAGACCAAAACAATGTTTCCTTAGCAAATTTCATTTTAAAAGCATTTCCATATAAATTGTCTCATTGTCACCGATTCATTCATTCCATAAGCATTTATTAAATCTTAGTACTGAGCACTGGTCATACAGTGGTAAAGAAAACAGCAGGGAATCCTACCCTCACAGAGTTTTAGCTCCAGTGGAGAAGCTCAAACAAACTAATAACCACACAAGTAACTTAATTACAAGCTGTGATAAATGCTACAAAAGGATACAGTATATGCCACAAGTTTACTTTGGTGATCTCAAAAGGGTTCCGTTAGGAAGTAATGTCTGAGGTAAGAGCTAAAGGAATGGGAGTTGCCTAGTTTAAAAAAATAAAAGGTGAGAAAGTTTTAGGACAGTGATGCTTGAGATGGAAAGAACACGTTTTTAAAGACATTTAGGTAAATCAATCAAATATCTGTGATACACTGAACAGGCTGAGTGGGAAGGTAGGTGACCAGCATAAACGCAGTAGGTTTCTAGCATGCAGAACTGGATTACAATTTTTTAAAGTGTTGCTCACTGGAAGTAGATCAGATCTTCACCAGGGTTAGTGGGGAGATCATGAGTTAGGATTTAGACATTTTGAATTTCAGATGCCTCTAAGGCATCCAAATGGAATGGGAGCTCAGAGGAAGAATTTCATACCTTATTCATTTATTCGACATACAATTCCTAAGAAACAATTATGTATCAGGCCCCATGCTCCTCAACGAAGGAAAAGGAGATGAACAAGATGCTGAGCTGCTCTTTGAAAGAAACAAACACAATAACAAAGGTGCAGAAGTGCACTGAAGTTCAAAGGAAGGAGAAACAAAGTCTGCCTGGACAATCAGGGAAGATTACATGAAGAAAATTATCTTGAAAGATAAACAACAATCCCTCAAATGGAGAAAGGCAAAAGGCATTTTAAACAGAGGAAAAGCATCTGAAAATGATCATTAGTTTGCAGTGGCTGCAAGTACAAACTGTGTGAGTGAGTAGTAAAAGGAAAAAACATAAGGACCAAATTTGCACAAATAGAAGGATTATAAGTGAATCCTATGAACAAATGTCTGAAAACAAATTAGATAATGTAGATGAAATGGACAAATTCCTAGAAAATCACAAACTACCAAAACTCAGGAAGAAACAGATTATCAGAATAGACCTATAACAAGACAATGAATTACTAATTTTAAAATGTCCACCAAACAAACAAACCAAAAAAGCCCAGACTCACATTACTTCACTGATGAATCCTACCATACATTTAAAGAATAATTAATACAAATTCTTCACAAAGTCTTTCAAAAAATAGAATAGGAAGAAAAACTTTCCAACTCTTCTATGAGGACAGAATTAATGCTGGTATCAGAACCATACAAATACATCACAAGAAAAGTATAGAAACGCAAAAATCAATCAACAAGGTATCAGCAAACCAAATCTAGCAACACATAAAAAAAGAATTAAGCCAGGGCTGAGCAGCTCCATCTCCACCCAGCAGAGGGCTAACAGACTCAGTGATACAGCAGGGCTACCACACCTGCAGGTACAGCAGCCACAGCCAAACTGCTGATTAAAAAAAAGAATTATACACAGGGTGGGCAGAATAGGTGAAAGGGATTAAGAGGTACAAGCCTCCAGTTATAAAATAAAAAAATAAATAAGCTGTGGGGATGTAATATACAGCATAAGGAATATGGTCAATAATATTGTAATAACTTTGTATGGGGACAAATTGTTACTAGGCTGATCATGGTAATCATAAGGCAAATCACTACGTAGTGAAACTGAAACTAACATAATATTGTATGTCAACTATATTCCAGTTAAAGAAACGATGGGGGAAAAAAAAAAAAAGACCCATACACCATGACCAACTGATATTTATCCCAAAAATGCAAGGTTGGTTTAACATCCCAAAACAGATGAATGTAATAAATCATATCAAGAGAATAAAGAACAAAATAACACGACCACCTCAACAGACACAGAAAACACATTTAATAAAACCCAACATCATTTTATGATAAAAAAGCATTCAACAAACTAGGAATAGAAAAGAACTTCATCAAACTGATGAAAGCCATCTACAAAAACCTACATCTAATACCATACTTAAGAGTGAAATACTAAATATTTCCCTTCAAGATAAGGAACAAGACAAGGATATTGACTCCTACAACTTCTATTCAAAATTGTATTGGCGGTGCTAGCCAGGGCAACTAGGCAAGAAAAAGAAGTCATCCAGATTGGAATGAAAGAAGTAAAACTGTATTTGCATGTGACATGATCTTTATATAAAGAAAATTGTAAGAAATCCATTAAAAAACTATTAGAACTAGTAAACTAGTTCAGCAAAGTTGCAGCAGGATAAAAAAAATCACTATACAATAATAAATTCTTATTTCTATTCACTACAAATAAACAATATGAAAATGAAATTAAGAAAGTTCCACTTAGAGTAACATCAAAAAGAATAAGATACCTAGGAATAAATATAACAAGAGAATTGCAAAACTTGTACTCTGAAAACTATAAAACATTATAGGAAGAAAATAAGACCTAAATAAATTGAAATCACTCTATGTTCATGGATTGTAAGCCTTAATATTGCTAAGGTGTCAATGCTCCCCAAATGGATCTACAAATTCAACTCACTCCCTATCAAAATCTCAGCTGGCTTACTTGCAGAAATTAATAAGCTGATCCTAAAATTCATATGGAAATGCAAGGGACCCAGAAGGGCCAAAACGATTTCAAAAGAAGAACAAAATTGGGAGACTCACGCTTCTCAATTTCGAAATTTGCTACAAAGCTACAGTAATCAAGACAGTGCAAAAAAAAAAAAAAGAAAGACAGAAAGAAAGACAGCACAGTACTAGCAGAGGATAAGAATAGAATTAAGAGTCCAGAAATAGAGGAGATTGGTTCAAGATGGCACAGAATAGAAGGACGTGCACTCACTCCCTCTTGTGAGAGCACTGGAATCACAACTAACTGCTGAACAATCATCAAGAGAAAGACACTGGAACTCACCAAAAAAGATACCCCACATCCAAAGACAAAGGAGAAGCCACAATGAGACAGTAGGAGGGCCGCAATCACAATAAAATCAAATCCCATAACTGCTGGGTGGGTGGCTCACAAACTGGAGAACACATATACCACAGAAGACCACCCACTGGAGTGAAGGTTCTGAGCCCACGTCAGGCTTCCCAACCCGGGGGTCCAGCAATGGGACGAGGAATTCCTACAGAATCAGACTTTGAAAGCTAGCGGGATTTGACTGCAGGACTTCGACAGGAATGGGGGAAAGAGAGACTCCACTCTTGGAAGACACACACAAAGTAGTGTACGCATCGGGACCCAGAGGATGGAACAGTGACCCCCTAGAAGACTAAACTAGACCTACCTGCTACTGTTGGAGGGTCTCCTGCAGAGGCAGGGGATGGCTGTGGCTCATGTGAGGACAAGGACACTGGCAGCAGAAGTTCCAGGAGGTATGGCTTGGAGTGAGCCCTCCCAGAATCCGCCATTAACCCCAACAAAGAGCCTGGTAGGCTCCAGTGTGGTGTCACCTCAGGTCAAACAACCAACAGGGAGGGAACCAAGCCCCACCCATCAGCAAACAAGTGGATTAAAGTTTTACTGAGCTCTGCCCACCAAAGCAACACCCAGCTCTACCCATCACAAGTCCCTCCCACCAGGAAACTTGCACAAGCCTCTTAGATATCCTCATCCACCAGAGGGCAGACAGCAAAAGCAAGAGCAACTACAATTCTGCAGCCTGTGGAACAAAAACGACATTTACAGAAAGACAGACAAGATGAGAAGGCAGAGGGCTATGCACCAAATGAAGGAACAAGATAAAAGCCCAGAAAAACAACTAAATGAAGAGAAGATAGGCAACCTTCCAGAAAAAGAATTCAGAACTGACAATGAAGATAATACAGGACCTCGGAAAAAGAATGGAGGAAAAACTATGTGACATGTATTAGCTTATTTAATTCACACAGCACCTTCTCAGGTAAATACTGTTTTTATCCACATTTTACACATGAGAAAATAAATAACCTGATTGAGGGCACACAGCCAATAATTGGTTGTGCCTGTATTTAAACCCTAGTGGTCCGGTTTCATGCCTGTATAATACTTTTAAAAACTTTTGTTTTGGGCTTCCCTAGTGGCGCAGCGGTTGAGAGTCCACCTGCCGATGCAGGGAACACAGGTTCGTGCCCCGGTCCGGGAAGATCCCACATGCGGTGGAGCAGCTAGGCCCGTGAGCCATGGCTGCTGAGCCTGTCTGTCCGGAGCCTGTGCTCCACAACGGGAGAGGCCACAACAGTGAGAGTCCCGCATACTGCAAAAAAAAAAAATTTTGTTTTGAAATAACAGACTCTCAAAAAGTTGCAAAAATACTACAAGGAGTTCCATGTACACATCACCCAACTGTCTCCATTAGTAACATCTTATATAATGATAGTCACAGCCTGCACTTTTAACTGCTACACATCCTGCCTCTTGTGCAGCAGTCATATATACATTTATTCATTTTTCAAATGAAGGGATTGAGGCCTAGATAAACTAATTTCCTCATTGATTATTCTGAGCATTCCATTTCTTACTCCATAATCCTGATACCACACAGGAAATCACCGACATTACTGAAATTGCTTAGGTAGGGGAGGATTTCTGCCAAGAATAGTTCATTCCATTCCATTGCCAATTTTGTCCATGTTGATTTCGTATGGTTACCATTTCTGCTTGTTTACTGTTATCTGCCCAACACGGATTTCCATTCTTGTTCCTTTGATATCTTATATCAACGCTTTTGACAGTCTTTCCATGACCTATCTTTACCTACCTTTATCTATTATCTTCAGTGTTATTTGAATCATGAGCACTCTAAAGTAGAAAAAAATTACTTCTAAAAGCCAAAAGTAGTGGCTTGGAAAGTTGTTTTGAAATGCAGTACCATAATCATCTTCTATATTTTTTAAGTTTATTAATGCTATGCAGTGGGAAAAAGTGGTGAATAGTTTTTAAATAAATCAAATCAGTAAATCCATTTCCCTAAAAAAAAAAAAAAAGAGGCAAAGATCAAGAAGATGCAAGAAATGTTTAACAAAGACCTAGAAAAATTAAAGAACAAACACGTAGAAGAATTAAAGAACAAACAGAGATGAACAATACAATAACTGAAATGAAAAAAACGCTAGAAGGAATCATTAGCACAATAACTGAGGCTGAAGAACAGATAAGTAGCCTAGAAGATAGAATGGTAGAATTCACTGCCGAGAAACAGAATAAACAAAAAGGGATGAAAAGAAATGAAGACAATCTAAGAGACCTCTGGGACAACATAAAACGCAACAAAATTCGCATCACAGGGGTCCCAGAAGGAGAAGACACAGAGAAAGGACTGGAGAAAATATTTGAAGAGATTACAGTAATAAACTTCCCTAACGTGGGAAAGGAAATAGCCACCCAAGTCCAGGAAGGGCAGAGAGTCCCAGGCAGCAAAAACCCAAGGAGAAACACACCGAGACACACAGTAATCAAATTGACAAAAATTGAAGACAGAAAACTTATTGAAACCAACAAGGGAAAAACAACAAATAACATACAAGGGAACTCCCATAAGGTTAACAGCTGATTTCTCAGGAGAAACTCTACAAGCCAGAGGGGAGTAGCATGATATATTTAAAGTGATAAAAGGGAAGAACCTACAACAAAGATTACTCTACCCGGCAAGGATCTCATTCAGATTTGATGGAGAAATCAAAAGCTTTACAGACAAGCAAAGGCTAAGAGAATTCAGCACCACCAAACCAGCTCTACAACAAATGCTAAAGGAACTTCTCTAAGTGGGAAATACAGGAGAAGAAAAGGACCTACAAAAACAAACCCATAACAATTTACAAAATGGTAATAGGAACATACATATTGATAATTACCTTAAACGTGAATGGATTAAATGCTCCAACCAAAAGACACAGATTCGCTAAATGGATACAAAAACAAGACTCATATATATGCTGTCTACAAGGACCCACTTCAGACCTAGGGACACATACAGACTGAAAGTGAGGGGATGGAAAAAGATATTCCATGCAAATGGAATCCAAAACAAAGCAGGAGGAGCAATACTCAAATAAAATGGACTATAAAATAAAGAATGTTGGGCTTCCCTGGTGGCGCAGTTTTTGAGAGTCTGCCTGCTGATGCAGGGGACACAGGTTCGTGCCCCGGTCTGGGAAGATCCCACATGCCGCGGAGCGGCTGGGCCTGTGAGCCATGGCCGCTAATCCTGCACATCTGGAGCCTGTGCTCTGCAACGGGAGAGGCCATAACAGTGAGAGGCCCTCATACCGCAAAAAAAAAAAAAAATTAAATTAAATAAAGAATGTTACAAGAGACAAGGAACAACACTACATAATGATCAAGGGAACGATCCAAGAAGAAGATATAACAATTATAAATATCTATACACCCAACACAGGAGCACCTCAATACATAAAGCAACTGCTAACAGCTATAAAAGAGGAAATTGACAGTAACACCATAATAGTGGGGGACTTTAAGACCTTACTTACAGAGTGGACAGATCACACAGAAAGAAAATTAATTAGGAAACACAAGCTTTAAATGACACAACAGACCAGATAGATTTAATTCATATTCATAGGACATTCCATCCAAAAACAACAGATTACACTTTCTTCTCAAGTGCACAGGGAACATTCTCCAGGACAGATCACATCTTGGGTCACAAATCAAGCCTCAGTAAATGTACGAAAATTGAAATCATATCAAGCATCATTTATGACCACAACACTATGAGATTAGAAATGAATTATGGGGGAAAAAACATAAAAAACACAAACACATGGGGGCTAAACAATACGTTACTAAATAACCAAGAGATCACTGAAGAAATCAAAGAGGAAATCAGAAAATACCTAGATACAAATGACAACGAAACCACAACAATCCAAAACCTATGGGACGCAGCAAAAGAAGTTCTAAGAAGGATTTACAGCAATACAAGCCTACCTCAATAAACAAGAAAAATCTCAAGGAAACAATCTAACTTTACATCTATAGGAACTAGACAAAGAAGAACAAACAAAACCCAAAGTTAGCAGAAGGAAAGAAATCATAAAAATCAGAGCAGAAATAAATGAAATAGAAACAAAGAAAACAATAGCAAAGATCAATAAAACTAAAAGCTGGTTCTTGGAGAAGATAAACAAAATTGATAAATCATTAGCCAGACTCATCAAGAAAATGAGGGAGAGGACTCAAATCAATAAAATTAAAAACGAAGAAGGAGAAGTTACGACAGACACCACAGAAATATGGTCCTAAGAGACTACTACAAGCAACTCTATGCCAATAAAATGGACAACCTGGAAGAAATGGACAAATTCTTACAAAGATATAACCTTCCAAGACTGAACCAGGAAGAAATAGAATATATGAACACACCAATCACAAGCAATGAAACTGAAACTGTGATTAAAAATCTTACAAAAAACAAAAGTCCAGGACCATATGGCTTCACTGGTGAATTCTACCAAACATTTAGAGAAGAGCTGACACCCATCCTTCTCAAACTCTTTCAAACAATTGCAGAGGGAGGAACACTCCCAAACTCATTCTATGAGGCCACCATCACCCTGACACCAAAATCAGACAAAGATACTACAGAAAAAGAAAATTACAGACCAATATCACTGATGAATATAGATGCAAAAATCCTCAACAAAATACTAGCAAACAGAATCCAACAACACATTCAAAGGATCATACACCATGACCACGTGGGATTTATCCCAGGGATGCAAGGATTCTTCAATATATGCAAATCAATCAATGTGATAAACCATATTAACAAATTAAGACTAAAAACCATATGACCGTCTCAACAGATGCAGAAAAAGCTTTTGACAAAATTCAACACCCGTTTATGACAAAAACTCTCCAGAAAGTGGGCATAGAGGGAACCTACCTCAACATAATAAAGGCCATATATGACAAACCCACAGCAAACATCATTCTCAATGGTGAAAAAGTGAAAACATTTCCTCTAAGATCAGGAACAAGACAAGGATGTACACGCTCACCACTAGTATTCAACATAGTTTTGGAAGTCCTAGCCATGGCAATCAGAGAAGAAAAACAAAAAGAATACAAATTGGAAAAGAAGAAGTAAAACTGTCACTGTTTGCGGATGACATGATACTATACATAGAGAATCCTAAACATGCCACCAGAAGACTACTAGAACTAATCAATGAATTTGGTAAAGTTTCAGGATACAAAATTAATGCACAGAAATCTCTTGCATTCCTCTACACTAACGATGAAAAAACTGAAAGAGAAATTAAGGATACAATTTCATTCACTGCTGCAAAAAAAAGAGTAAAATATCTAGGAATAAACCTACCTAGGGAGACAAAAGACCTGTATGCAGAAAACTATAAGACACGAATGAAAGAAATTTAAGATGATATCAACAGATGGAGAGATATACCATGTTCTTGGTTTGGAAGAATCAATATTGTGAAAATGACTATACTGTCCAAAGCAATCTACAGATTCAATGCAATCCCTATCAAATTACCAATGGCATTTTTTACAGAACTAGACAAAAAAATCTTAAAATTTGCAGGGAGACACAAAAGACCCTAAATAGCCAAAGCAATCTTGAGAAAGAAAAACGGAGCTGGAGAAATCAGGGCTAGTGACTTTAGACTACACTACAAAGCTACAGTAATCAAGACAGTATGGTACAGGTACAAAAACAGATATATAGATCAATGGAACAGGATACAAAGATAAACCAACACACCTATGGTCAACTAATATATGACAAAGGAAGCAAGCATATACAGTGGAGAAAAGACAGTCTCTTCAATAAGTGGTGCTGGGAAAACTGGACAGCTACATATAAAAGAATGAAATTAGGGCTTCCCTGGTGGCGCCGTGGTTGAGAGTCCGCCTGCCGATGCAGGGGACA
>NW_006776053.1:630568-637427 GCF_000442215.2 Lipotes vexillifer
GCACCTATGGTCAACTAATCTATGACAAAGGAGGCAAGGATATACAATGGAGAAAAGACAGTCTCTTCAATAAGTGGTGCTGGGAAAACTGGACAGCTACATGTAAAAGAATGAAATTAGAACACTCCCTAACACCATACACAAAAATAAACTCAAAAAGGACTACAGACCTAAATGCAACACTGGACACTACAAAACTCTTAGAAGAAAAGAGAGGAAGAACATTCTTTGACATAAATCACAGCAAGATTTTTTTTGATCCACCTCCTAGAGTAATGGAAATAAAAGCAAAAATAAACAAGTGGGACCTAACGAAACTTGAAAGCTTTTGCAAAGCTAAGGTAACTACAAACAAGACAAAAAGACAACCCTCAGAATGGAAGAAGATATTTGCAAATGAATCAATGGACAAAGGATTAACCTCCAAAATATATAAACTGCTCATGTAGATCAATATTAAGAAACCAAGCAACCCTATCCAAAAATGGGCAGAAGACCTAATAGACATTTCTCCAAAGACATATGGCCAAGAAGCACATGAAAAGCTGCTCAACATCACTAATTATTAGAGAAATGCAAATCAGAACTACAGTGAGGTATCACCTCACACCAGTTAGAATGGGCATCATCAGAAAATCTACAAACAACAAATGCTGGAGAGGGTGTGGAGAAAAGGGAACCCTCTTGCACTGTTGGTGGGAATGGAAATTGTTACAGCCACTACGGAGAACAGTATGGAGGTTCCTTAAAAAACTAAAAATTGAATTACCATATGACCCAGCAATCCCACTACTGGGCATATACCCAGAGAAAACCATAATTCAAAAAGACACATGTACCCCAATGTTCACTGCAGCACTGTTTACAATAGCCAGGTCATGGAAGCAACCTAAATGCCCATCAACAGACAAATAGATAAAGATGATGTGGTACATATACACAATGGAATATTACTCAGCCATAAAAAGGAACAAAATTGGGTCATTTGTAGAGATGTGGATGGATCTAGGGACTATCATAGAGAGTTAAGTAAATCAGAAGGAGAAAAACAAATGTTGTATGTTAATGCATATATGTGGAACCTAGAAAAATGGTACACATGAACCGGTTTGCAGGGCAGAAATAGAGACACAGATGTAGAGCACAAATGTATGGACACCAAGGGGAGAAAGTGGCAGGGTGAGGGGGTGGTGGTGTCATGAACTGGGAGATTGGGATTGACATATATACACTAATATTTATAAAATGGATAACTAATAAGAACCTGCTTATAAAAACAAATTAAATTTAAAATTTAAAAAAAAGTAATCCAATTGCTCATCAGTAGTCAATGCATTAAATAAATGATGGCATAGTCATACATGATAATCTGATGGAATCAACATGATAAAATAAATCTCTAATTGACCAAAAAAAAAGAAATAAACATTTACAATTGTAATTGTCAATTAATTTTAAACAAATGAGGGAAGACAATTCAACGGGGAAAGAATAGTCTTTTCAACAAATGGTGCTAGGACAACTGGGTATCTACATGCAAAAAAATGAAGTTAGACTCCTTCCTTATACCATATACAAAAATCAACTCAAAATGGATCACAGAACCAAATATATAAAATAAAACTATTAAAATCTTAGAAGAAAACATGAGTAAATCTTCTTGCCCTTTGGATGGACACTGACTATTTTAGATACAACACCTAAAGCACAAACAACAAAAATAAATAGGACTTTGAAATCAAAAACTTTTGTGCTTCAGAGGACACTATCAAGAAAGGTAAAAGGTAACCTACAAAATGAAAGAAAGTATTTGAAAATCATATACCTGACTGGGGACTTGTATCCAAAATATACAAAGAACTCTTAGAACAACAACAACAACAAAAGTAACCCAATACATAGGCAAAGGTTTTAAAGAACAAAGAACTTAAGAACATATACAACTGCCCAATAAGCACATGAAAAGATGCGTTCCATCATTAATCAACAGACAACACAGATAAAAACCACAATGAAATACCACTTCACATCCATTAGTATGACTATAATAAGACACACAGACAATAGCAAGTATTGACGAGGATGTGAAGAAACTGGAACTCTTGTACATTGCTGGTAGGAATGTGCTTAGGAAAAACCCATTCTTCCTATGTCTCTCTCCTTTATTCTCACACTACTACCACACTCACAACACTACTGTCACCAAATGTGTGCGTTTTTTTCCCCAGGCCAAGCAATTCTCTACTATACCAGCTAAAATTTAACTCATTTCTGACACTATCTCCCGGGAGATAGCATGAGAGCCCACAGTTAAGGACTCAGCCCAACAAGACTGCCACCCACCTCATTTGCCAATCACAAGTAGTAGGTCCCCAGATTATCCACAACCTCTGTCCAACTTGGCTGCAAATTAGAGGTTCCTATGACCTCTTCCACTTGGATTCAGTTATTTGCCAGAACAGCTCACAGAACTCAGGGAAACACTTATGTTTACCAATTTATTATTTAATAACAGTTGTAATAAATGATACAGCTGAACAGCCAGATGTAGGTCTGGGAGGGTCCCAAGCGCAGGAGCTTCTATCCCCATGGAGTTCGGGTACATCATGCTCCCAGTACACAGGTGTGCTCACCAACCTGGAAGTTCTCTGATCCCGTAGTAATGGGAATTCTATGGAGGCTTCATCATGTAGGCATGATCAATTATTAACTCCATTTCGAGTCCCTCTCCCCTCTCTGGTGAATGGGCTGAAAATTCTAAGCTTCTAATCATACCTTGGTCTTTCTGATGGCCAGGAGCCACACAGGAGCACACTCAGATGCCTCATTAGAACAAAAGATACTCCTGCCTGCCAGGAAATTCCAAGGAGCCCTGTGTCGAAAACTGGGAGCAGAGACATATATTTCTTTTTATTTCATAGAATGTAAAAAGCTACATCTACTTTGGAAACAACTTGGCAGTTCCTCAAAAAATCTAAAAACAGAATTACCATATGATCCAGAAATTCCACTTCTAGGTATATACCCAAAGAAAATGAAAGCAGAGACTCAGATACTTGGATGCCACTATTCACTGCAGCATTATTCAAAATAGCCAAAGGTAGAAAAAACCCAAATGTCCATCAATGGATAAACATACAGTATATACATACAATGGAATATTATTCAGTCACAAAAAGGTACGAAGTTCTGATACATACTGCAACATAGACAAACAATGAAAATACCTAAGTGAAATAAGCCAAACACAAAAGAATAAATATTGTATTATTCCACTAATATGAGGAAAACTAGATTAGGCAAATTCATAGAAACAGAACGTACATCAGGCTCTTAGATAGCCTCATACACCAGAGGGAAGACAGCAGAAGCAAGAAGAACTACAGTTATGCAGCCTGTGGAAGGAAAACCACATTCACAGAAAGATAATATGGTTATCTTTTTATCTTTTTAAAATTTAATAATTTTTGCCTGTGATAATTTTGTTCACAGACAAAATGAAAAGGCAGATGACTTTGTACCAGATGAGGGAACAAGATAATACCCCAGAAAAACAACTAAATGAAGTGGAGATAGACAACATTCCAGAGAAAGAATTCAGAATAATGATAGTGAAGCGGATACAGGACCTCGGAAAAAGAATGGAGGTAAAGATCGAGAAGATGCAAGAAATGTTTAACACAGACCTAGAAGCTGATTTTTCAGAACAAACTCTACAAGCCAGAAGGGAGTGGCATGATATATTTAAAGTGAAGAAAGGGAAGAACCTACAACAAAGATTACTCTACCCGGCAAGGATATCATACAGATTCGATAAAGAAATCAAAAGCTTTACAGACAAGCAAAGGCTAAGAGAATTCAGCACCACCAAACCAGCTCTACAACAAATGCTAAAGGAACTTCTCTAAGTGGGAAATACAGGAGAAGAAAAGGACCTACAAAAACAAACCCATAACAATTTACAAAATGGTAATAGGAACATACATATTGATAATTACCTTAAACGTGAATGGATTAAATGCTCCAACCAAAAGACACAGATTCGCTAAATGGATACAAAAACAAGATCCATATATATGCTGTCTACAAGTACCCACTGCAGAACTAGGGACACATACAGACTGAAAGTGAGGGGATAGAAAAAGATATTCCATGCAAATGGAAACCAAAAGAAAGCTGGAGGAGCAATATTCATATCAGATAAAATGGAATTTAAAAATAAAGAATGTTACAAGAGACAAGGAAGGACACTACATAATGATCAAGGGATCAATCCAAGAAGAAAATATAACAATTATAAATATCTATGCACCCAAAAAGGAGCACCTCAATATATAAAGCAACTACTAACAGCTATAAAAGAGGAAATCAACAGTACCACCATAATAGTGAGGGACTTTAAGACCCTACTTACACCAATGGACAGATCACACAGACAGAAAATTCATAAGGAAACACAAGTTTTAAATGACAAAATAGACCAGATAGATTTAATTCATATTTATAGGACATTCCATCCAAAAACAGCAGAATACACTTTCTTCTCAAG
Source organism: Lipotes vexillifer (assembly GCF_000442215.2). Lineage (NCBI taxonomy): Eukaryota > Metazoa > Chordata > Mammalia > Artiodactyla > Lipotidae > Lipotes > Lipotes vexillifer. The sequence goes on from NW_006776053.1 coordinate 635,118, forward strand.
TGCACACGGAAGATTCTCCAGGATAGATCACATCTTTGGTCATAAATCAAGCCTTGGTATATTTAAGAAAACTAAAATCATATTAAGCATCTTTTCTGACAAGAACACTATGAGATTGGTAATTAATTACACGGGAAAAAATGTAAAAAACACAAACACATGGGGGCTAAACAACACATCACTAAATAAACAAGAGATCACTGAAGAAATCAAAGAGGAAATCAAAAAATACCTAAAGACAAATGACAACAAAACCACAACAATCCAAAACCTATGGGATGCAGCAAAAGAAGTTCTAAGAGGGAAGTTTATAGCTATACAAGTCTACCTCAAGAAACAAGGAAAATCTCAAGGAAACAATCTAACTTTACATCTATAGGAACTAGACAAAGAAGAACAAACAAAACCCAAAGTTAGCAGAAGGAAAGAAATCATAAAAATCAGAGCAGAAATAAATGAAATAGAAACAAAGAAAACAATAGCAAAGCTCAAAACTAAAAGCTGGTTCTTTGAGAAGATAAACAAAATTGATAAACCATTAGCCAGACTCATCAAGAAAAAGAGAGGACTCAAATCAATAAAATTAAAAATGAAAAAGGAGAAGTTACGACAGACACCACAGAAATATGGTCCTAAGAGAGTACTACAAGCAACTCTATGCCAATAAAATGGACAACCTTGAAGAAATGGACAAATTCTTAGAACAGTGTAACCTTCCAAGACTGAACAAGGAAGAAATAAAAAATATGAACACACCAATCACAAGCAATGAAATTGAAACAGTGATTAAAAATCTTACAAAAAACCAAAGTCCAGGACCAGATGGCTTCACAGGTGAACTCTAGCAAACATTTAGAGAAGAGCTAACACCCATCCTTCTCAAACTCTTGCAAACAACTGCAGAGGAAGGAACACACCCAAACTCATTCTATGAGGCCACCATCACCCTGATTCCAAAACCAGACAAAGATACTACAGAAAAAGAAAATTACAGACCAATATCACTGATGAATATAGATGCAAAAATCCTCAACAAAATACTAGCAAACAGAATTCAACAACACATTCAAAGGATCATGCACCATGACCACGTGGGATTTATCCCAGGGATGCAAGGATTCTTCAATATATGCAAATCAATCAATGTGATACACCATATTAACAAATTAACAAATTGAAGACTAAAAACCATATGACTGTCTCAACAGATGCAGAAAAAGCTTTTGACAAAATTCAACACCGTTTATGACAAAAACTCTCCAGAAAGTGGGCATAGAGGGATCCTACCTCAACATAATAAAGGCCATATATGACAGACCCACAGTAAACATCATTCTCAATGGTGAAAAACTGAAAGCATTTCCTCTAAAATCAGGAACAAGACAAGGATGTCCACTCTCACCACAAGTATTCAACATAGTTTTGGAAGTCCTAGCCATGGCAATCAGAGAAGAAAAACAAATAAATGGAATACAAATCGGAAAAGAAGAAGTAAAACTGTCACTGTTTGCAGATGACATGATACTATACATAGAGAATCCCAAAGATGCCACCAGAAAACTACTAGAGCTAATCAATGAATTTGGTAAACTAGCAGGATACAAAATTAATGCACAGAAATCTCTTGCATTCCTATATACTAATGATGAAAAATCTGAAAGAGAAATTAAGGAAACACTCCCATTTACCATTGCAACAAAAAGAATAAAATACCTAGGAATAAACCTACCTAGGGAGACAAAAGACCTGTATGCAGAAAACTATAAAACACAGATGAAAGAAATTTATGATGATATCAACAGATGGAGAGATATACCTACCATGTTCTTGGTTTGGAAGAATCAATATTGTGAAAATGACTATACTGTCCAAAGCAATCTACAGATTCAATGCAATCCCTATCAAATTACCAATGGCATTTTTTACAGAACTAGACAAAAAAATCTTAAAATTTGCAGGGAGACACAAAAGACCCTAAATAGCCAAAGCAATCTTGAGAAAGAAAAACGGAGCTGGAGAAATCAGGGCTAGTGACTTTAGACTACACTACAAAGCTACAGTAATCAAGACAATATGGTACTGGCACAAAAACAGAAACAAAGATCAATGGAGCAAGATAGAAAGCCCAGAGATAAAGTGACGCAGCTGTGGTCAACTAATCTATGACAAAGGAGGCAAGGATATACAATGGAGAAAAGACAGTCTCTTCTATAAGTGGTGCTGGGAAAACTGGACAGCTACATGTAAAAGAATGAAATTAGGGCTTCCTTGGTGGCGCAGTGGTTGAGAGTCCGCCTGCCGATGCAGGGG